>NC_135991.1:612097-614218 GCF_053455715.1 Rhinoraja longicauda
GGTTGTGCAAGGATTGGAAGGGGGAGTCAGTCTCAGTCTAGCCACCACAGCAGGGGGAGGGGTTGTACGGTTTGATAGCCACAGGGTAGAAGGATCTCCTGTGGCGTTCTGTGCTGCATCTTGGTAGGACCAGTCTGTTGCTGAAGGTGCCCCTCAGGTTGCCGGTGTGTCATGGAGGGGGGGTGAGCAGTATTGTCCAGGATGCTCTGCACTTTGAGGACCATCGTCCCCGCCAAGACCCCCGTGAACCCAACTCCAGCTCCGCCCCCAGCACGGAGCCGGCTTCCCCGATGAGTTTGTTGGTGTGGGGTCGGGGGTCTGGATATGATTGCTAAGACATAGAAACAGACATAGAAAATAGGTGCAGGAGTAGGCCATTCGGCCCTTCGAGCCTGTATGCACCGCCATTCAATATGATCATGGCTGATCATCCAACTCAGTATCCTGTACCTGCCTTCTCTCCGTACCCCCTGATCCCTTTAGCCACAAGGGCCACATCTAACTCCCTCTTAAATATAGCCAATGAACTGGCCTCAACTACCTTCTGTGGCAGAGAATTCCACAGACTCACCACTCTCTGTGTGAAAAAAAACGTTCTCATCTCGGTCCTAAAAGACTTCCCCTTATCCTTAAACTGGGTGACCCCTTGTTCTGGACTTCCCCAACACCGGGAACAATCTTCCTGCATCCATCCCCTTAAGAATTTTGTAAGTTTCTATAAGATCCCCCCTCAATCTTCTAAATCCCAGCGAGTACAAGCCCAGTCTATCCAGTCTTTCTTCATATGAAAGTCCTGCCATCCCAGGGATCAATCTGGTGAACCTTCTCTGTACTCCCTCTATGGAAAGAATGTCTTTCCTCAGATTGGGAGACCAAATCTGGTTGTCCCGGGAGCGTGCTTCCACCATGGCCCGGCGGAGGCCGAGACTCCCACAGTGTCTAGCCGAGGCACTGCAGGCTGGCCAGCATGGGCCAGCAGGGACATCGTGGGCAGAAGGGCAGTGGTGGCCGTAAGAGGCACAGACTCACGGCCGTATTTGTGTTCTAGCAGAGAGACCATTGTGCCTGCAACTCTCATCCTGATCGCCCTGCTTACCATCGGGGGAGATTGTGCCAGAAGGTAGGGGTCTGTCTGTCTGTCTGTCTGTCAGTGTGTGAGGCTTCCATTTATAACTCCCTGCAATTTCTCGCGGTCGAGACAGACATGTCCCCGATCATATAAGATTATTAAGGCATTGGACACGCTGGAGGCAGGAAACATGTTCCCAATGTTGGGGGATTCCAGAACCAGGGGCCACAGTTTAAAAATAAGAGGTGGGCCATTTGGAATGGAGATGAGGAAAACGTTTTTCACTCAGAGAGTTGTAAATCTGTGGAATTCTCTCCCTCAGAAGGTAGTGGAGGCCAATTTTATGGACGCTTTCAAGAGAGAGCTAGATAGAGCTCCGAGGGATAGCGGAGTCAGGGGTTATGGGGAGAAGGCAGGAAGGGGGACTGATTGAGAATGATCAGCCATGATAACATTGAATGGTGGTGCGTACAGGCTCGAGGAGCCGAATGGCCTCCTCCTGCACATGTTGTCTATTGTCTATTGTCTATACTCCAGTAATGCACATGAACGGTCATTAATACGGTCCGCGATACGGTATCAGGTGTTTTACTGTGATTTTCCTCCTGTGCCGACTCCTCGTCATGTCTTCGCATTTGTCCAACAGTTCATTTGTGGTTAACCCCCACTCAGTACCTTCTTTTGTATATCAATACAGTTTGTGTTACATGTACAATCTTAGTAGTCATCTTAGTTCGAATATTCAGATCTGATCATAGTTGTTACTTATGTCAGATCATTAGGTTAGGTGAGGTTAGACTACGTCTATTATCATCACATGTTCCGAGGTGCAGTGAAAGGCGTGGGTTTACACGCTATCCATTCAGATCAGTTATACCATCAGTTACATTCAGTTAAAGTCCTGGAGATGGAGCGAGGAAGATACAGAATGCAGAATATAGTTCATTGCATAGAATATCATGCTGAATATTGTCACGTTGCGTTCTCCGTAGAACTGGACACGTGCAGTTGGAGAACTCGAATTCTGTGAAAACAGAAAGGAAATAATTCGT
>NC_135991.1:614718-630776 GCF_053455715.1 Rhinoraja longicauda
AACTGGTGCATCCCTTCTTCCCATATCACTTGATTCCACTAGCCCCTAGAGCTCTATATAACTCTCTTTTTAATTCATCCACTGAATTGGCCTTCACTGCCGTCTGCGGCAGAGAATTCCACAAATTCACAATTCTCGATGTGAAAACGTTTCTTCTCAGCTCAGTTTTAAATGGCCTCCCCTTTATTCTTAGACTGTGGCCCCGAGATCTGGACTCCCCCAACATTGGGAACATTTTTCCTGCATCTAGCTTGTCTAGTCCTTTTATAATTTGATACGTCTCTATTTATCTCTATTATACTGCATCTGCCCACTCACTCACTTGTCCAAGTCACCCTGCAACCTCCAAACAGCCAATCGCAGTTCATACTCCCACCCAGCTTGGTGTCATCTGCATACTTGCGAGTCTTACTTCTAATTCCATCATCCAAATCATTAATATCCATATCCTAAAACTCTCGTTTATTTGTATGTTTGTTCCTGAACTACAGCCAAGACGGTACACGATAGCGCGACAATTGTAGTCCCACCTTACTCGCCGTCGTTCCTTTGGTGCTAATGGAGAAAATTAGAACGTGACAGTGATTGTGGATGATCAGCCACGATCACATTGAATGGCGGTGCTGAATCGAAGGTACGAATGGCCTCCTCCTGCACCTATTTTTCTTTATTGTGTTCTATATCCTCCAACCCACCCCCACTCCACCACGGTGCGGCGCTCCCTCCTCTCCCCCTCCCCGTCCCGCAGTGTTGCGCTCAATACTCCCCCCCCCCCCCGCAGTGCGGGGCTCACTCCTCTCACCATTCCTTCGTATTTTCTCACGCAGGGTTGTGCTGCCTCCTCTGAGCTCCCCACCCTCGTCTCCGCTCCCGCAGTGCGGCGCTCCCTCCTCTCCGCACACCATCCACGTCTCCGCTCCCGCAGGGCGGCGCTTCCTCCGCTCCTCCTCCCCAATTAGGATAGTGTTAAATTCAATGAAAGGAGAGAAGGGAGGAAGTTAGGGGGAGAGGGAGAGGAGAAATATAGACGGGAGAAAGCGGAGAGTAAGAGGTGGAGGGAGAGGGAGAAGGGAGAGAGAGAGAGAGAGAGAGGGAGAGTGATACGGATTGCCGGACACACTAGTGGTGTGCGCACTGTGGGTTGGTACTGATGGAGTGACACTTTGTTTGGCAGTAGTGATGGAGGGACAGAGGGTTTGGGTCAAAAACACCGTCGGGCTCGGTGCTGCGGTTCCCACAGCGTCCTGGAACAAATCATATTGATTACATCAGTCCGAAGAAAGGTCGCGACCCGAAACGTCACCCATTCTTTCTGTGCAGAGATGCTGGCTGTCCCGCTGAGTTACTCCAGCATTTGGTGTCTATGTTTGATTGCATTTGGCCCTGGAGCACAGTGTTCTGGGTCCCGGGATGGGGTCGTGGATAACACAGATATCGGTTGCGACGTGTGTGGATCAAAGAAAACAACCTGGACATAGCAGTGACAGCTTCCTAGATTACACCGGGTCCAGGGTCCCAAGCCGGAGAGTAGCAGCATCGTGTCAGCAAAATTGATGAACATGCAAAAACCAGAAGGCACAGCTTTCAGAAACAGACTAAAGTTCAATTCAGATGGCTGGGACACGTGTTTTTATTTTAACTAGAGGGTGTCGGGTGCCTGAAACGTTCTCTAGTGTAGGTGGTGGAGGTTGGTGGTATCATGGCTTTTATGGGGCATTTGTATCGGCAAGTGGACAAACAAAGACTTGCGGTATTTGGATCACGCGTAAGCAGATGACATAAATATATCTTGACATCTTGTTCGGCCAAGAAATTATGGGCCGAAATGCCTATTCCTGCGCTGTGCATTTCCATATTCTATGTACAAATGCACTTGTCAGTGTAAAAAAAAAAATACCAGAGTGCAGAATGCTGATTTACGGTTTTTTATTACGTGTACCGCGCGAAACAAAAAAGGTGTTTTTTAATATGTTATTGAAGCAAAACAGTTAAATAATACACAAACGCAATCATTTCAAACTCTAGTTCATGAGATGGGACAACTGAGCATTTGCATCAGTTTGGAGATGTCACCCATTCCTTCTCTCCAAAGATACTGCCTGACCCGCTGAGTTACTCCAGCATTTTGTGTCTACCTTCGATTTACACCAGCATCTGCAGTTTTTATTTCCTACACTTTAAAATACACGTGGACAGAGTGCATGAATAGGAATGATTACGATGAATGATGGGCAATCGCACGCAAATGGGACTCACGTCGAAGGAGCATGGAAGAGCTGAGCCCCAGGACCAGATTCCGTGCTTTGTGGCTCTGAATTCCGCAGGTATTCCGTAACCTGTTCTCAGCCTGTAAGTTTGAGGTTCCACGTTTGGGCAGTTTAACGGAGTACGAATAACAAACTGGAATGAGTGAAAATGGGTGATAGATTGTCGGCGTGCATCGATGGTTAAAGAGCTTGTTTTTGTTTGTGTTTGGACCATGACTTTATGAGCGAACAAGTGCACGAATTACCCTGAGTGGGAATTTCACCGCGTTCATCAGCTCCTGTCTGAATTTACTCTGGGTCACCACGTATATACATGTGTTGGTGCAGGTACTGAGAAGCTGTAAAAACCCCGAAGCGACAATCGTGATATAGTAATAACCGGTGGGGGAGAGGTCATATCCGATCTTCGCAATACCCGCAAAGATGACAAAGCCAGCTTGTGGTGCCCACAGCAATACGAAAGTGCCCGTGATACTAAAGAATAAAACAATGGATTTCCTGCGGTTCTCCATCTCCGGGTCCTTGTCATTCTCTCCGTTGCTGCGGCCCCTGAGACCCCTGCGGACTCTGCTGTCCGCTACAATCCGCCTGACCGTCAGCACATTGAGCAGAAGGATCAGAAAGAACGGGAGACAAGGGGTCAGAACGCGGTGTGTGACATTATATGCGATCCATGCAGACGATGTATAGTAGGTGGGTTTAGTGTAGCACAGCCAGGGAAGATTATCAAACTCGTAGCCAGGATCTATCGTAAAACAGCTGGGGATATTCTCCAAACAGCCCAGCACTATCACTGCCCCGATAACCACAGCCGCCGTTCTCTCGGTACAATATTTTATTTTCAGCTTCTCACAACAAATGGCCACAAACCGATCGAAGGTGAAGGCTACCGTCAGCCAGACAGAGACCGCGGTGGTTGCAAAGACCAGGAATAGGACAGTCGTGCACACGGGAGTAATGTTCAGAAAAGAATACGGGAAGTAAATTGGAATAGTCTGACGTAGAAACTGGAGAAGATCTTCCGATGTTAGGGGACGATTACAATGAAAGTGATGGTAAAGCAAGTGATATGGTGAAAGAGCAGGTTGCCAAGGAATTATTAGAGGAAGAATACAATAGACTTAATCAACTGGGTATAAGTCAGAGCTATGGAGATCTTAATCACTGGGTACCGTAAGGGCTAGTGAATGAGACCCAGCAGAGGTGTAGGAACCAGAGGCGGGATCAACAAGCCAGCCTGTCGACCCTGGACACCGCTTGGGCCAGGCTCTAGGGGCTTATAAAGCACCGCGAGATCAGGTATAAACTCGGATGACTATATGACCCGCCTATGATAAGTCTCTGCTGGGTTTTCGCCCTGATAGTTGTCATAAATGACAAAAGGGAGGAATGAGGAATTAAGGTAAAATACGAAGTAAGTCTGATTAAGTCAAGGTCTAAAAAGATAGCCGTTTGGGTAAAGGTTAATTAGAAACAACTATCACTGCTTTCTTTGCTATTGTGTGATATATCTCTGTTCGGTAGCTAGAAGTTGTGAAACCATGGACGGTTGAGAAGTGATTAACATCCTAATCACAGAATGTTCCAGCACGTACAACAATAGGACGTACGGGACTGGTCGTAACTGGGGACTGGGAAGTGCCTACGGGGCTAGTTGTGATTGGATGAACATGTTGGAACAATGTCTCTCAATTGAACAATGCCCCTCAATTGTGCCCCCATCATTCTATTGTTTGGAAACTATATAAACATTGTCTTGGTATGTATGAGTATGTTTGTCCCAGCCTGTTTCGGAGACCGTGAGCGCTGTAGGAGCAGAATTGGAGGAATCATCGCAGCGCTGCATTAAAGGTTTGAATTGAAGAGCAAGTGTTTGGATCAATTATTATTGAACTAGATTGACATAAAGAACCGGAATCGTCACAAGGATACCCAGATCTCTTTGTACTTCCCCATTTCCTAACTTGACACCATTCAGATAATAATCTGCTTTCCTGTTCTTTCCACCAAAGTGGATAGATAACCTCACATTTACCCACATTAAACTGCATCTGACATGCATCTGCCCACTCACACAACCTGTCCAAATCACCCCGCATCCTCATAGCATCATCCTCACGGTTCACACTGCCACCCAGCTTTGTGTCATCCGCAAATTTGCTAATGTTTGAACATTAACAATTGAACGAATAACACATAATGCTCCAAATTAAATTTAAATTGCTTGCTTCACATCTAAGAAAGAGGCAGTTGATATACTCTGCTGTGCCCTGCGCCCAGTGGGAAATATTAGTTCCAGTCGGTGAACACGAAGGCTGATTATTATCTGAATGGTGTCTGATTAGGAAGAAGGGGAGGTGCAACGAGACCAAGACGTCCTTGCATGTCACTCACTGAAAGTAAGCATACAGGTACAGCAGGCAGCGAAGAAAGCTCATGGCATGTTGGCCTTCATAGCGACAGGATTTGAGTACAGGAGCAAGGAGGTCACACCCGGAGTATTGCGAGCAGTTTTAGTATTCAAATTTGAGGAAGGCCAGTCTTGCTATTGCGGGAGTGCAGCGTAACCAGGTTCACCAGGTTAATCCCCGGGATGGCGGACTGATGATAAAGAATGAATCGACTGGGCTTAAATTTACTGGAATTTAGAAGGATGAGAGTGGATCGTATAGAAACATGTAAAATTCTTAAGGGATTGGACAGGCGCGATGTAGGGGGGAAATGACCATTTTGGGTGAGTCCAGAACCAGGACTCACAGATTAAGAATAAAGGGTAGGCCATTTAAGACTGTGATGAGGAAAAACGTTTTCACCCAGAGAGTTGTGAATATGTGGAATTCTCTGCCACAGAAGGCATTGCTTTCACTGGATGTATTCAAGGGACATGGGGGTCTTGGGGTTAACGGTGTCAAACGATATGGGATATGGGGAGAAGCTAGGAACAGGGTACTGATTCTGGATGATCAATCATGAATGGGCTACTCCTACAACACTTTTCTATGTTTTCTAAGACAAGGTGAAGCTCTGCTCAATCTGCAGTTTATTTTGTGGTGAATGGTATCAGACCAGTCGACAGGTTGATGTTAATCAGACAACAAGGTTTGTCTGGAGGCAAATGACCAACTCATCCTTGTGGCCTGTCCACAAGGCAATTCAGAGAGTGCTGCCACGCACACCGACCATGTCTTTGCCTATTTATCATGAAATGCATGAGAACATGTTTCCCTTCATGCTGTGTACATCTGGTACACGTAGAAACTGAAAAAAACACTTTACTTAAGCAGTTGACAGGCAGATGTTTGAGCTAATCTTGGTCTTGCTCTTGGTTATTGGTCCTCCAAAATATTCCAAATGGAATTTAAACTGGAGGTGGCAGAGTATGGACTTAAGCAAGAAGGGCTTCTTGGAGAAGAGCTGCCTGGAGTGTAGTTGCGTCAGGTTGAGTAACTATAGTAGTGTGAAGACTATTCCATGCTTTCATTGTGCGAGGGAAGCATGAATTGCTATAAACATCTGTCTTGATAGCTGGGATCTCAAATTGAATCGAATGCCATCATCTACTCCTGATGGGTTTGGGTTTGGTGTAGATGTGGGAATCTATGTCGAGCAGACCATTTAACATTTTGTAAAAACAGGTCAAACGGCGGGCTTTACGTCTGTCTTGGAGAGTGTTCCACCCCAATAAATTTCGAAGTTCGGTAACACTCGCTTCTCTCTCACAGGTATTTGTAACAAAACGAGCTGCCTGCCTTTGGACACGTTCGATCGAAGAAATGTTTTTAATTGTGTATGGGTCCCATGCTGCAACTGCCTAGTCCAAAAGTAGTCTGAAGCAGTCCCGTAGTCCTGGCTTGCCCAAACTCCCCCGACAGCTCCGAAACCTGTTTCCGGGCAACAATTCAAGTCAAGTCAATTCAAGTTTATTTGTCACATACACATACACGAAGTGCAGTGAAATGAAAGTGGCAATGCCTGTGGATTGCGCACAAAAAAGAATTACAGTTACAGCATATAAATAAAGTTAATAAGTTACTATCGTGTAGACAAAAATTTAGTCTCTGGAGTTATAAAAGTTGACAGTCCTGATGGACTGTGGGAAGAAACTCCGTCTCATCCTCTCCGTTTTCACAGCGTGACAGCGGAGGCGTTTGCCTGATCGTAGCATCCGGAACACTCCGTTACTGGGATGGCAGGGGTCCCTCGTGATCTTGCTTGCTCTGAATCTGCACCTCCTGATCTATAGGTCCTGCAGGGGGACGAGTGTAGTTCCAATGTGCGTTCTGCCGAACGCACTACTCTCTGCCATTAGGAGGCAGTGATCACAACATGATAAGTTTTACTCTGCAAATGGAAAGGCAGAAGGGAAAATCGGAAGTGTCGGTATTGCAGTATAGCAAAGGGGATTACAGAGGCATGAGGCGGGAGCTGGCCAAAATTGATTGGAAGGAGGCCCTAGCAGGGAAGACGGTAGAACAGCAATGGCAGGTATTCCTGGGAATAATGCAGAGGTTGCAGGATCAATTTATTCCAAAGAGGTGGAAAGACTCTAAGGGGAGTAAGAGACACCTGTGGCTGACAAGGGAAGTCAGGGACAGCATAAAAATTAAGGAGAGGAAGTATAACATAGCAAAGAAGAGTGGGAAGACAGAGGATTGGGACTCTTTTAAAGAGCAACAAAAGTTAACTAAAAAGGCAATACGAGGAGAAAAGATGAGGTACGAGGGTAAACTAGCCAATAATATAAAGGAGGATAGCAAAAGTTTTTTTAGGTACGTGAAGAGGAAAAAAATAGTCAAGGCAAATGTGGGTCCCTTGAAGACAGAAGCAGGGGAATTTATTATGGGGAACAAAGAAATGGCAGACGAGTTAAACCGTTACTTTGGATCTGTCTTCACTGAGGAAGATACACACAATCTCCCAAATGTTCTAGGGGCTGGAGAACCTAGGGTGATGGAGGAACTGAAGGAAATCCACATTAGGCAGGAAATGGTTTTGGGTAGACTGATGGGACTGAAGGCTGATAAATCCCCAGGGCCTGATGGTCTGCATCCCAGAGTACTTAAGGAGGTGGCTCTAGAAATAGTGGAAGCATTGGAGATCATTTTTCAATGTTCTATAGATTCAGGATCAGTTCCTGTGGATTGGAGAATAGCAAATGTTATCCCACTTTTTAAGAAAGGAGGGAGAGAGAAAACGGGTAATTATAGACCAGTTAGTCTGACATCAGTGGTGGGGAAAATGCTGGAGTCAATTATAAAAGACGAAATTGCTGAGCATTTGGATAGCAGTAACGGGATCGTTCCGAGTCAGCATGGATTTACGAAGGGGAAATCATGCTTGACAAATCTACTGGAATTTTTTGAGGATGTAACTAGGAAAATTGACAAGGGAGAGTCAGTGGATGTGGTGTACCTCGACTTTCAGAAAGCCTTCGACAAGGTCCCACATAGGAGATTAGTGGGCAAAATTAGGGCACATGGTATTGGGGGTAGGGTACTGACATGGATAGAAAATTGGTTAACAGACAGAAAGCAAAGAGTGGGGATAAATGGGTCCCTTTCGGAATGGCAGGCAGTGACCAGTGGGGTACCGCAAGGTTCGGTGCTGGGACCCCAGCTATTTACGATATACATTAATGACTTAGACGAAGGGATTAAAAGTACCATTAGCAAATTTGCAGATGATACTAAGTTGGGGGGTAGTGTGAATTGTGAGGAAGATGCAATAAGGCTGCAGGGTGACCTGGACAGGTTGTGTGAGTGGGCGGATACATGGCAGATGCAGTTTAATGTAGATAAGTGTGAGGTTATTCACTTTGGAAGTAAGAATAGAAAGGCAGATTATTATCTGAATGGTGTCAAGTTAGGAGGAGGGGGAGTTCAACGAGATCTGGGTGTCCTAGTGCATCAGTCAATGAAAGGAAGCATGCAGGTTCAGCAGGCAGTGAAGAAAGCCAATGGAATGTTGGCCTTCGTAACAAGAGGAGTTGAGTATAGGAGCAAAGAGGTCCTTCTACAGTTGTACCGGGCCCTGGTGAGACCGCACCTGGAGTACTGTGTGCAGTTTTGGTCTCCAAATTTGAGGAAGGATATTCTTGCTATGGAGGGCGTGCAGCGTAGGTTCACTAGATTAATTCCCGGAATGGCGGGACTGTCGTATGTTGAAAGGCTGGAGCGATTGGGCTTGTATACACTGGAATTTAGAAGGATGAGGGGGGATCTTATTGAAACATATAAGATAATTAGGGGATTGGACACATTAGAGGCAGATAACATGTTCCCAATGTTGGGGGAGTCCAGAACAAGGGGCCACAGTTTGAGAATAAGGGGTAGGCCATTTAGAACGGAGATGAGGAAGAACTTTTTCAGTCAGAGGGTGGTGAAGGTGTGGAATTCTCTGCCTCAGAAGGCAGTGGAGGCCAGTTCGTTGGATGCTTTCAAGAGAGAGCTGGATAGAGCTCTTAAGGATAGCGGAGTGAGGGGGTATGGGGAGAAGGCAGGAACGGGGTACTGATTGATAGTGATCAGCCATGATCGCATTGAATGGCGGTGCTGGCTCGAAGGGCTGAATGGCCTACTCCTGCACCTATTGTCTATTGTCTATTGTCTATTGCAGGGCCATCCTGTCCTGGGCAGAGCTGTTCCCAAACCAGACTGTGATGTTGCCGGACAGGATGCTCTCTACAGCCCCAGAGTAGAAGCAATGAAGGATCCTCAGAGACACTCTGAATTTCCTCAGTTGTCTAAGGTGGTAAAGGCGCTGCTTTGCCTTCCCCACCAGTGCGGCAATGTGCGTTGCCCATGTCAGATCCTCTGTGATGCGGACTCCCAAGTATTTAAAACTGATCACCCTATCCACAGTAGACCCATTTATCTCCAGTGGCGTGTACGTCCTTGGATGTTTAGCCCTTCTGAAGTCCACAATCAGCTCCTTCGTTTTAGTGACATTCAAGAGGAGGCTATTGTCCTGACACCAGAGTGCCAGATCAGCCACCTCCTCCCGGTAGTGAGATATCCTGGGTAAGGGTGTACATGTATTCAAAGGAAGTACATTTATTCAATGTTATCATTGAGGTCAGTGATGGGTATGGATAAACAGTGACATTATCAGTGCGGTCAGTGGTGCGTCGGTAACAGCAATCACATTATCAGTGTGGTCAGTAATGGGTCTGGATAAGCAGTGACATTATCAGTGTGGGACAATAACTGCTGATGCTGGTACAAAATCGAAGGTATCACAAAATGCTGGAGTAACAGCAGGTCAGGCAGCATCTAGGAGAGAGGGAATGGGTGACGTTTCGCGTCGAGACCCTTCTTCGGACTGATGTCAGGGGGCGGGACAAAGAAAGGATATAGGTGGAGACAGGAAGACAGTGGGAGAACTGGGAAGGGGAGGGGAAAGAGGGGGGAAATAGAGAGACACAGGAACTATCTAAAGTTAGAGAAGTCAATGTTCATACCATTGGGCTGCAAGCTGCCCAAGCGAAATATGAGGTGCTGTTCCTCCAATTTCCAGAGGGCCTCACAATGGCACTGGATGAGGCACTGGATGAGGCCCATGACAGAAAGGTCAGACTCGAAATGGGAGGGGGAGTTGAAGTGCTCAGCCACAGGGAGATCAGGTTGGTGAAGGCGGACTGAGCAAAGGTTTATTTGACACATTTTTACGACACATAATTTGACACATTATCAGTGTGGTCAGTGATGGGTCTTGATAAGCCGTGCCGTTATCAGTGTGGTCAGTGGTGGGTCTGGACAAGCCGTGACATTATCAATGTGGTCAGTGATGGGTCCGGATATGGGTCCGGATGGTTTCAGGTCGACACCCTGCTTCAGACTGACAAGTAAGAAGGATCTCGAACCGAAACGTCACCTATAACTTTTTTTAGAGATGCTGCCCGCCGGCTGAGGTACTCCAGCATTTTGTGTCTATCTTCGACTTAATTGCTGTGCGCATTTGTTAAGTAATTGTAGAGTGCATACCCCCTTTCACGGCGCTAACTGAGACACGTTGAAACGGAAAGATGCAGTTTTGAGATCAGAGACAGAAATTTCTTGACCAGCCGAACATAGACTTCCAACGTCTATATTTATTTCCCTGACTGATGAGGGTCGATGCCTTAAATCCTCTGCACCACCTATTTACCTGTGATGCCTCTTACACAGATCTGTGAAAGTTTAATCCATCTGCTCGACCAAACTCCCCAGTGAAGGTCAGGACCTGAATTGACTTCCCAAAATAAACACTTCCCACTTCTCTGAAATAAGCCCCATCAGCTGCCCGATTCCTCAGCTGAAAAAAACCTCCCTGCGATAATTCTTGACAACCATCTAAACTGGCTGCAAAGAGAAACCAGGTAACTATGGACAAGTCATACTAGCATGCTAACTAATGCGCCCCCCCCCCCCCCCCCCACGACCTTTAAACCTTTAACTAATGCGCCCCCCGTACCTTTAAGAAATGCGCTCCCCCCCGGACCTTTAACTAATGCGCTCCCCCCACGGACTAACTAATGCCCCCCCTTCCCTCTCCCCTTTCCTCTCCTCTTTCCAATGGGGGTAGGGGGCGAGGTGAGGGGTGGGGGTGACGAGAGCGTCAGGTGGGGAGGATGGGGAGGAGGAAGGGGGAAGGAGAAGGAGGGAGGAGGAGAGGGAGAGGGGAGGGTGAGGAAGCGGGGGTGGAGGGGGTGGGGATGGAGTGGGTGATGGGGGTATGGGGAAGAGGAGCGGGTATGGGGGGAGGAGGAGGGGGATGGAGCGGTGAGGGGGGGTGGGTGAGGAGGAGTACGGGGATCGAGTAGGTGAGAAGGGGTGGGGGAGGCGGAGGTGTGGGGGAGGAGGAGGAGGGGTTGGGGGGGAGGAGGGGGCCGAGTAGGTAAGGGGGTGGTGGGTGGGGATGGAGGAGGGGGGGTGGGAGGAGAATGGGGGGGGGAGGGGGAGATGGAGGCGGGGTTAGGAGGAGGAGGGTGGTTCAAGTGGATGGAGGGGATGTTGGGAACTTTTTGGAAATTTGTAATCACTCAGTAAAGATGATAGAAGGGCACCATTGCCTAGACTTACCTTTCAAACAAGAAAGTGTTAGTCTGCCGATTAACCGCTGCATTGCAGAACAACGCCTTTAGGATCTGAAACGCGTTTGGCAAGAATACAAAATTTCATGAAGAATATACACCTTTCCTCACGGAGATGATTAATAATGGTTATGCTGTAATGGTACTAGAAGACCAGCTGAATCGATGTGATGGAGAGCTTTGGCACATCCCACACATTGGGGGTATCATTCAAATAAAGGAACTTTAAGAGTGCTCTTCGACTGTGCTACGGTTTTCAAGGGTAAATCACTTAATTGTCACCTGCTGCAGGATCCAGACCGAACGAACTCAATCATCGGAGTTCTTTTCGGATTCAGATGAGCGCCGGTGGCTTTGATGGCGGATATCAAGGCAATGTTTCATCAGGTCAAGGTATCGGAAAAGCATGTTAACTCCTTGCGATTCCTATGGTGGCCGGATGGTGATGCACCACAAGATCTCGTTGAATACAGGAGTAGTGTCATCACCAAGTTATACAAACTTCGCATTGAGGAAAAGCGCCGAGGACAATGAAGCTCACTTTCCAGAAGAAGTGACAAACACCGTAAAGAGCTATTTCTATGTGGACGATTGTTTAAAATCCATGTCGATGGAACAGGAAGCAATCCAAATGGTAAAACATCTGACTTCCCTCTGCAATAAGGGAGGATTAATGCTATCGAAATGGATCAGCAACAGCCGTGCTGTATTGGAAACCATTCCACTAGATAACAGATCCAAGGAGACCCGGGAGTTGGATTTGAACAAAGACAATCTGCCCATGGAGAGAGCTTTGCGTTTGCACTGGTGCGTTGAAACAGATGTATTCAAGTTCATAATTTCGATTCAAGAACGACCATGTACAAGACGGAGAATCCTGTCCGTGCTTTGTTCTCTTTACGACGCGTTGGGATTTCTTGCACCATTTACACTACCAGCCAAGTAATTTTTACAAGATGTCTGCAAGAAGAAATTTGAATGGGATGAGAGTACAATGCAAATCTTCTCTCAGCGATGGACAGAGTGGTTAGTAGATCTCGACAAGATCTCGGAGTTCAGGGTGGACCGGTGTATGAAGCCTACAAACTTTGGCCGAATCAAATTTGCACAGCTGCATTATTTGTCTGACGCAAGTGAAAATTCTTACGGTACAGTTTCATATCTAAGACTGGAAACTGATAACAATGAAGTACATGCTGCATTCTTAATGGGAAAGGCCAGAGTGGCACCAATGAAGCAAATGACCAGAATGGAGCTTGCAGCCGCAGTCTTAGCTGTCAGAATTTACATATTACTGCAAACAGAACAGCAGCTTAAGCTGGAGGAATCTACCTTCTGGACTGATAGCATGACAGTGCTTAAGTACATCAACAATGAAAACAAACGCTTCCTAACATTGGTAGCAAACAGGATCTCTTTTGTAAGGGATGCTACTAATGTATCACAGTGGAAGTATGTTAATACCAAGGAAACTCTCTAGATGAAACCTCGAGAGGATTAACAGCAAACCGATTCTGGAGCAGTAAGAGATGGATCAGTGGGCCAGAGTTTCTCTGTAAAACAGAGCGAGAATGGCCAAGGTTTAACCTAGAAACTGAAATCTCTGCTAACAATACTGAGATCAAGCAAGACATCTCAGTGAACGCCATTATCAAGGATCCATTGGATTGAACAAACTATTTAATAAACAATAGACAATAGACCATAGACAATAGGTGACGGAGTAGGCCATTCGGCCCTTCGAGCCAGCACCACCATTACATGTGATATATTACCATTTCTCCTCATGGAATAAGTTAAAAGCTGTGGTAGCTTGGTTTCTTAAAGTAAATACAATGCTTTTGCAGCGGACTCGTAAGAGAAAGGAAACTCGGGCTGCTATGAGCAGCCTTGAAACAGATTCTGACAAGCTGAAAGAAAAGGTTGACAAAGAGATGCAAGTCTTTAAGGCCTCATACCGGGGACAATGCTCATGTCATGATAATCTTTTTAAGGCAGAAAATGCAGCCTTCTCTTTCTGTCAAAGACAAGGATACAAGGAAGCGCTATCAACATTACAATCTGGTGAGCATGATGTTAAAAGAAGTTGTCATTTATATAGGCTTGATCCAATACTGGATAAAGGAATTCTGAGACTAGCTGGTCGCCTGAATAAACTAGCGATGCCTGAAGAGGCTAAGCATCCTATTATTCTCTCGAAGAACTTTCATATTTCAACATTGCTGTGACGCCATATTTATGAACAGATCGGGCATTGAGGAAGAAGTCACATGTTGTCGCAACTTCGTAAGCTTTTATTGTTCCGTTTAATATCTATTGATAATTGCTTCGGTGTATACGGAGAACAATTAGGGGCCGATGTGTAGGAGCCAATTACGCTTAAATTGGTTACTATCATTATATTATGGCTTTGTTTAATATTTCTAGTTTCTGTTTTTTTGTTGTTGCATGTTTGTGGGTGTGATTTGATACGTAATGAGGAGTGCCTACATCTGAGGAGGCTACCGTAGCCAGAGAGATTGGGTGTCAGTTCAGTCTCGGAGGATGGAGAGAATACAGTTTTTAACCATACGACCACACTACCACAACCACGAACACACGACTACACAATCTCGACTGTATTGTTTACAGAAGAAACACTTGATAAGAACGAAAAGTTATGAATTACTCTTTTGATGTGTGCTACGTTAATAAAGACCAATTAGTCAAGAAACAGCGTTTGGAGTATTTGTTTTTGTTATCTCAGAGTGCGGTGTTTGCATCAGCCATACCTCCACTCCATCCCGAGCAGTAATGGCTATCGAAGTTGGACTGTGAGACGGTATAGAAACTGCCATTATATAAAATATTATAAAATATACATTGCCCCGCTTAGCTACTCCAGTGTTTTGTGTTTATCTTTGGCATAAACCAGTAATTGCAGATGCTTGTTATTATCTTCGAAAGTAATATTTTATCAGGGTCGATATTCAGTGGAACTGGGATTAATGGAAGGAAGGGAGTGTGTGAGAAGCACGCCTGGACCGGGGACTGTTGGAGCAGATGCGGTTATCAAGGCAGGGAAGCAGCATTATATCACCACTACTATTCGTGGTCAAAAATGTGAGGAAGAAATGTCGAATGGAAATTCAAACGAATATTTCAGTATCTGTCTTGCAATATCAGGGACACCGTGGCGTGAATGATGATTTATTTTTGGAAATAAAATACGATAGCTGGAGTGGTAGATGGGATCAATGGTGATACTAATCGAAATCACACCAACATTAAATGAAATAACCTAGTGTCATGGACCATCAATTCATTGGAAAGCATGAATTCTTACTTTCAGTGAAACATACATAAAGTGCTGGGTAACAGAGGGTCAGGCAGCATTTTTGGAGAACGTGTGGAGATGACAGCGGTAGAGTTGCTGCTTTACAGCGAATGCAGCGCCGGAGACTCAGGTTCGATCCTGACTACGGGTGCTGCACTGTAAGGAGTTTGTACGTTCTCCCCGTGACCTGCGTGGGTTTTCTCCGAGATCTTCGGTTTCCTCCCACACTCCAAAGACGTACAGGTATGTAGGTTAATTGGCTGGGTAAATGTAAAAATTGTCCCTAGTGTAGGATAGTGTTAATGTACGGGGATCACTGGGCGGCACGGACTTGGAGGGCCGAAAAGGCCTGTTTCCGGCTGTATATATATGATATGATATGACGTTTCGGATAGTGACCGTTATCCAGACTCCTTTTTCAGCGACCCGCTTTGTTTTTTTACTCGATCCTCAAGTTATTTGCTTGTCATCTCCCATGGTGCAGTCAATGGCAGTGACGCAAGGTGTTTGTTTCTTGAGCGTCACTAATGATGATCAGCAGGTATGAGTTCTTGTCGCTGGAGACCTATCGCTCTGTATATCTCGGTGCGCACCAGAAGGCAGGGCCACAGAGCTGCGGCGATGACGGACTGACGGAGCCACAGGAGTTAATTGTGTCTCACAGCTATGGGATATCCACTAATCTATCGAATTCAAGATATATATCTCCCTACCATAGCGACTGTCGCTGTTTTCGGTAATTTGTTTTGTCTTTGATTTTCATGTACGTGCTCATGCTGTGAGACATTCCGTGAAGTACTCCGGCGCTGCCGACGTTAAACAAACATTTTATTTCTGTTTCAATAATTAACTTGTTTAATTTCGTCAGATATCCATTTTCCTTCTGTAACTGCCGCAGTGTGTACGTCATGCCCGTTGTTTATCCTGGACTGCGCCACTCTCTCTACATCCTCGCCACCGCGCCACAGTCAGTACTGCCGATGTCGCACAGTTCCGGAGATGCAGGTTCAATCTCCACATGTGCAATGTTTCATCGGTCGTCCTCCGACTCCGCGCTATTCCTGGCTGCGTTCGTCTTTCCTTCCACGTGCAGTTGACCTGCCTATTAATGGTTCTCCCACTACAATACGGGCCTGAGTGTGGATGGATGCTGCAATCTGGAGGGCAGTTGATGAGAATGTGGACGGAATTAAAAGCTGTGAACGTAATATACATTGGCGTTTGATGGGTTGCGTGCGCACCGTGACCCAAACGCTGCAGTCTCTGAGCATTTTCGGGTCATTTGGTCAACGCATCCAAGTTTGAAAACCTTCCAATCAGACAATGTTGCTCAGATACATTTGTGCAGGTCTTGTGTCAGTAATATTTCTTCTCCCCTGCACAGTGAACCTGTTGGCGATAGTGA
>NC_135991.1:631276-655803 GCF_053455715.1 Rhinoraja longicauda
GGTCTGACGCACTGTGGACAGGTATTAATTGAGTAACACTGTGTGGCGAAGCAGGGATGGAGTGACACTGTGGTGTGCTGCTGATTGCCTGACACACTGTGGCGCTGTACTAATGGAGTGACGCTCTGTGTGGCTGCAGTGATGGAGTGACAGAGGGGTTGGGTCAAAAACATCGTCAGGCTCGGTGGTGCGGTTTCCACAGCGTCATAAGACAGATCCTATCGATGACATCAGGCCGAAGAAGGGTCTCGACCCGAAACTTCACCCGTTCTTACTCTTTAGAGAAGCTACCTGTCCCGCTGAGTTACTCCAGCATTTGGTGTCAATGCTTGATTACATATGGTCCTGGAGCTCTGTGTTCTGGGTCTCGGGAAGGGGGCGTGGATTACACAGATATCGGTGGCGACCTGCATGGAGCAAAGAAAACAACCTGGACTAAACAGTGTCCACGCCCTGGCACAGCGGTCTGGATTACTCCAGTTCCGGGGTCCCAAGCCGGAGATTGGCAGTATCGCGTCAACAAAATTGGTGAACATGCAAAGACCAGAAGGCACAGCTTTAAGAAAAAGATTAAAGTTCAATTGAGCTGTCTGGGACACGTGTTTCTTTTAACCAGAGGGTTTCGCGTCCCTGAAACGCTCTTCTAGTGCAGGTGGTGGAGGTTGGTTGTATCATGGCTTCTATGAGGCATTTGTATCAGCACGTGGACAAACAAAGACTTGCGGGATTTGCATCATGCGTAAACAGATGACATAAATATATCTTGACATCATGTTCGGCCAAGAAATGATGGGCCGAACTTATTTTTCCTGCGCTGTACATTTCCATATTCTATGTACAAATGCACCGGTCAGCGTAAAAATATATAAACCACAGTTCAGAATGCAGAATTATGTTTTTTTTATTTATTACGTGTACCGCGCTGAACCCGAAAGGGTTTTTAAAAATTATGTTATTGAAACAAAACAGATAACAAATAATACACAAATGCAATCATATCAAACTCAAGTTCAAGAGATAGGGCAAATGAGCATTTGCATCAGTTTGGAGATGTCACCCATTCCTTCTCTCCAGAGATGCTGCCTGACCCGCGGAGTTACTGCAGCATTTTGTGTCTACCTTCGATTTAAAACAGCATCTGCAGGGGAGGGTTCAACTCATTAAAATACACCACGGCAGGATGCTTGAATCGGAATGGTTACGATGAATGATGGGCAATCGCAGGCAAATGGACTCACGTCGATGGAGCATGGAGGACCTGAGCCCAGGACCAGATTCCGTGCTTTGTGACTCTGAATTCCGCACGTATTCCATAACCTGCCCTCAGTGTGTAAGGATGCGGTTATCAAAGTGGAATTAGTGAAAAATGGGTGATAGATTTGTCGGCGCGGATCGAAGGGTTAAAGAGCTTGTTTTTGTTTGTGTGTGTAGCATGTCTTTATGAGTGAACAAGTGCACGAATTACCCTGAGTGGGAATTTCACCGCGTTCATCAGCTCCTGTCTGAATTTACTCTGGGTCGCCACGTATATACATGTGTTGGTGCAGGTACTGAGAAGCTGTAAAAACCCCGAAGCGACAATCGTGATATAGTAATAACCGGTGGGAGAGAGGTCATCTCCGATCTTCTCAATACCGGTAAAGATGAAAAAGACAGCTTGTGTTGCCCACAGCAATATGAAAGTGCCCGTGATACTAAAGAGTAAAACAATGGATTTCCTGCGGTTCTCCATCTCCGGGTCCTTGTCATTCTCTCCGTTGCTGCGGCTCCGGAGACCCCTGCGGACTCTGCTGGCCGCTACAATCCGCCTGACCGTCAGCACATTGAACAGAAGGATAAGAAAGAACGGGAGACAAGGGGTTAGAACGCGGTGTGTGACACCATATGCGATCCATGCAGACGATGTATAGAAGGTGGGTTTAGTGTAGCACTCCCAGGGAAGATTACCAAATTCGTAGCCAGTCTCCAACGTAAAACACCTGGGGATATTCTCCAAACAGCCCAGCACAATCACTGCCCCGATAACTGCAGCCGCCGTTCTCTCGGTACAATATTTCATTTTCAGCTTCTCACAACAAATGGCCACAAACCGATCGAAGGTGAAGGCTACCGTCAGCCAGACAGAGACCGCGGTGGTTGCAAAGACCAGGAATTCGACAGTCGTGCACACGGAGTAATGTTGAGAAAAGAATAGGGAAGTAAATTGGAATAGTCTTACTTAGAAAGGGATCAGTGATGCCGACCAGGAGATCAGACGCTGCCATGGCCACCAGGTAGCGTGTGATGCATTTGGAGAGACCGCATTACCTCGACAGAGTATCACTATCGCCAACAGGTTCACTGTGAAGGGGAGAAGAAATATTACTGACACTTATGTTCTCAAAATCTCTGTAAAGCGTCTTTGAGTATATGAAAAGCGCTATATAAATAAAATGTATTATTATTATTATTACAAGACCTGCACAAATGTATCTGAGCAACATTGTCTGATTGGAAGGTTTTCAAACTTGGATGCGTTGACCAAATGACCCGAATATGCTCAGAGACTGCAGCGTTTGGGTCACGGTGTGCACGCAACCCACCAAACGCCAATGTATATTAGGTTCACAGCTTTTAATTCCGTCCACATTCTCATCAACTGCCCTCCAGATTGCAGCATCCATCCACACTCAGGCCCGTATTGTAGTGGGAGAACCATTAATAGGCAGGTCAACTGCAGGTGGGAGGAAAGGTGAGCGCAGCCAGGAATAGCGCGGAGTCGGAGGACGACCGATGAAACATTGCACATGTGGAGATTGAACCTGCATCTCCGGAACTGTACGACATCGGCAGTGCTGACTGTGGCGCGGTGGCGAGGATGTAGAGAGAGTGGCGCAGTCCAGGATAAACAACGGGCATGACGTACACACTGCGGCAGTTACAGAAGGAAAATGGATATCTGACGAAATTAAACAAGTTAATTATTGAAACAGAAATAAAATGTTTGTTTAACGTCGGCAGCGCCGGAGTACTTCACGGAATGTCTCACAGCATGAGCACGTACATGAAAATCAAAGACAAAACAAATTACCGAAAACAGCGACAGTCGCTATGGTAGGGAGATATATTTCTTCAATTCGATAGATCAGTGGATATCCCATAGCTGTGAGACACAATTAACTCCTGTAGCTCCGTCAGTCCGTCATCTCCGCAGCTCTGTGGCCCTGCCTTCTGGTGCGCACCGAGATATACAGAGCGATAGGTCTCCAGCGACAAGAACTCATACCTGCTGATCATCATTAGTGACGCTCAAGAAACAAACACCTTGCGTCACAGCCATTGACTGCACCATGGGAGATGACAAGCAAATAACTTGAGGATCGAGTAAAAAAACAAAGCGGGTCGCTGAAAAAGGAGTCTGGATAACGGTCACTATCCGAAACGTCATATCATATCATATATATATACAGCCGGAAACAGGCCTCTTCGGCCCTCCAAGTCCGTGCCGCCCAGTGATCCCCGTACATTAACACTATCCTACACTAGGGACAATTTTTACATTTAACCAGCCAATTAACCTACAAACCTGTACGTCTTTGGAGTGTGGGAGGAAACCGAAGATCTCGGAGAAAACCCACGCAGGTCACGGGGAGAACGTACAAACTCCTTCCAGTGCAGCACCCGTAGTCAGGATCGAACCTGAGTCTCCGGCGCTGCATTCGCTGTAAAGCAGCAACTCTACCGCTGTCATCTCCACACGTTCTCCAAAAATGCTGCCTGACCCTCTGTTACACCAGCACTTTATGTATGTTTCACTGAAAGTAAGAATTCATGCTTTCCAATGAATTGATGGTCCATGACACTAGGTTATTTCATTTAATGTTGGTGTGATTTCGATGAGTATCACCATTGATCCCGTCTACCACTCCAGCTATCGTATTTTATTTCCAAAAATAAATCATCATTCACGCCACGGTGTCCCTGATATTGCAAGACAGATACTGAAATATTCGTTTGAATTTCCATTCGACATTTCTTCCTCACATTTTTGACCACGAATAGTAGTGGTGATATAATGCTGCTTTCCCGCATTGATAACCGCATCTGCTCCAACAGTCCCCGGTCCAGGCGTGCTTCTCACACACTCCCTTCCTTCCATTAATCCCAGTTCCACTGAATATCGACCCTGATAAAATATTACTTTCGAAGATAATAACAAGCATCTGCAATTACTGGTTTATGCCAAAGATAAACACAAAACACTGGAGTAGCTAAGCGGGGCAATGTATATTTTATAATATTTTATATAATGGCAGTTTCTATACCGTCTCAAAGTCCAACTTCGATAGCCATTACTGCTCGGGATGGAGTGGAGGTATGGCTGATGCAAACACCGCACTCTGAGATAACAAAAACAAATACTCCAAACGCTGTTTCTTGACTAATTGGTCTTTATTAACGTAGCACACATCAAAAGAGTAATTCATAACTTTTCGTTCTTATCAACTGTTTCTTCTGGAAACAATACAGTCGAGATTGTGTAGTCGTGTGTTCGTGGTTGTGGTAGTGTGGTCGTATGGTTAAAAACTGTATTCTCTCCATCCTCCGAGACTGAACTGACACCCAATCTCTCTGGCTACGGTAGCCTCCTCAGATGTAGGCACTCCTCATTACGTATCAAATCACACCCACAAACATGCAACAACAAAAAAACAGAAACTAGAAATATTAAACAAAGCCATAATATAATGATAGTAACCAATTTAAGCGTAATTGGCTCCTACACATCGGCCCCTAATTGTTCTCCGTATACACCGAAGCAATTATCAATAGATATTAAACGGAACAATAAAAGCTTACGAAGTTGCGACAACATGTGACTTCTTCCTCAATGCCCGATCTGTTCATAAATATGGCGTCACAGCAATGTTGAAACATGAAAGTTCTTCGAGAGAATAATAGGATGCTTAGCCTCTTCAGGCATCGCTAGTTTATTCAGGCGACCAGCTAGTCTCAGAATTCCTTTATCCAGTATTGGATCAAGCCTATATAAATGACAACTTCTTTTAACATCATGCTCACCAGATTGTAATGTTGATAGCGCTTCCTTGTATCCTTGTCTTTGACAGAAAGAGAAGGCTGCATTTCCTGCCTTAACAAGATTATCATGACATGAGCATTGTCCCCGGTATGAGGCCTTAAGGACTTGCATCTCTTTGTCAGCCTTTTCTTTCAGCTTGTCAGAATCTGTTTCAAGGCTGCTCATAGCAGCCCGAGTTTCCTTTCTCTTACGAGTCCGCTGCAAAAGCATTGTATTTACTTTAAGAAACCAAGCTACCACAGCTTTTAACTTATTCCATGAGGAGAAATGGTAATGTATCACATGTAATGGTGGTGCTGGCTCGAAGGGCCGAATGGCCTACTCCGTCACCTATTGTCTATGGTCTATTGTCTATTGTTTATTAAATAGTTTGTTCAATCCAATGGATCCTTGATAATGGCGTTCACTGAGATGTCTTGCTTGATCTCAGTATTGTTAGCAGAGATTTCAGTTTCTAGGTTAAACCTTGGCCATTCTCGCTCTGTTTTACAGAGAAACTCTGGCCCACTGATCCATCTCTTACTGCTCCAGAATCCGTTTGCTGTTAATCCTCTCGAGGTTTCATCTAGAGATTTTCCTTGGTATTAACATACTTCCACTGTGATACATTAGTAGCATCCCTTACAAAAGAGATCCTGTTTGCTACCAATGTTAGGAAGCGTTTGTTTTCATTGTTGATGTACTTAAGCACTGTCATGCTATCAGTCCAGAAGGTAGATTCCTCCAGCTTAAGCTACTGTTCTGTTTGCAGTAATATGTAAATTCTGACAGCTAAGACTGCGGCTGCAAGCTCCATTCTGGTCATTTGCTTCATTGGTGCCACTCTGGCCTTTCCCATTAAGAATGCAGCATGTACTTCATTGTTATCAGTTTCCAGTCTTAGATATGAAACTGTACCGTAAGAATTTTCACTTGCGTCAGACAAATAATGCAGCTGTGCAAATTTGATTCGGCCAAAGTTTGTAGGCTTCATACACCGGTCCACCCTGAACTCCGAGATCTTGTCGAGATCTACTAACCACTCTGTCCATCGCTGAGAGAAGATTTGCATTGTACTCTCATCCCATTCAAATTTCTTCTTGCAGACATCTTGTAAAAATTACTTGGCTGGTAGTGTAAATGGTGCAAGAAATCCCAACGCGTCGTAAAGAGAACCAAGCACGGACAGGGTTCTCCGTCTTGTACATGGTCGTTCTTGAATCGAAATTATGAACTTGAATACATCTGTTTCAACGCACCAGTGCAATCGCAAAGCTCTCTCCATGGGCAGATTGTCTTTGTTCAAATCCAACTCCCGGGTCTCCTTGGATCTGTTATCTAGTGGAATGGTTTCCAATACAGCACGGCTGTTGCTGATCCATTTCGATAGCATGAATCCTCCCTTATTGCAGAGGGAAGTCAGATGTTTTACCATTTGGATTGCTTCCTGTTCCATCGACATGGATTTTAAACAATCGTCCACATAGAAATAGCTCTTTACGGTGTTTGTCACTTCTTCTGGAAAGTGAGCTTCATTGTCCTCGGCGCTTTTCCTCAATGCGAAGTTTGTATAACTTGGTGATGACACTACTCCTGTATTCAACGAGATCTTGTGGTGCATCACCATCCGGCCACCATAGGAATCGCAAGGAGTTAACATGCTTTTCCGATACCTTGACCTGATGAAACATTGCCTTGATATCCGCCATCAAAGCCACCGGCGCTCATCTGAATCCGAAAAGAACTCCGATGATTGAGTTCGTTCGGTCTGGATCCTGCAGCAGGTGACAATTAAGTGATTTACCCTTGAAAACCGTAGCACAGTCGAAGAGCACTCTTAAAGTTCCTTTATTTGAATGATACCCCCAATGTGTGGGATGTACCAAAGCTCTCCATCACATCGATTCAGCTGGTCTTCTAGTACCATTTCAGCATAACCATTATTAATCATCTCCGTGAGGAAAGGTGTATATTCTTCATGAAATTTTGTATTCTTGCCAAACGCGTTTCAGATCCTAAAGGCGTTGTTCTGCAATGCAGCGGTTAATCGGCAGACTAACACTTTCTTGTTTGAAAGGTAAGTCTAGGCAATGGTGCCCTTCTATCATCTTTACTGAGTGATTACTAATTTCCAAAAAGTTCCCAACATCCCCTCCATCCACTTGAACCACCCTCCTCCTCCTAACCCCGCTTCCATCTCCCCCTCCCCCCATTCTCCTCCCACCCCCCCTCCTCCATCCCCACCCACCACCCCCTTACCTACTCGGCCCCCTCCTCCCCCCCAACCCCCTCCTCCTCCTCCCCCACACCTCCGCCTCCCCCACCCCTTCTCACCTACTCGATCCCCGTACTCCTCACCCCACCCCCCCCCCACCCCCGCTCCATCCCCCTCCTCCTCCCCCATACCCGCTCCTCTTCCCCATACCCCCCCACCCACTCCATCCCCACCCCCTCCACCCCCCCTTCCTCACCCTCCCCTCTCCCTCTCCTCCTCCCTCTTTCTCCTTCCCCCTTCCTCCTCCCCATCCTCCCCACCTGACGCTCTCGTCACCCCCGCCCCTCACCTCGCCCCCTACCCCCATTGGAAAGAGGAGAGGAAAGGGGAGAGGGAAGGGGAGAGTTAAGGGGGAGGAAGGCATTGAGCACGGCCGTCCCGTCAGCCGGCAGGATTCCCTCCCCTCTTGGAGCGGAAGAGGCGACTACACCTCCCGGCGGTCAGGAATGTCAGGCGCGAGGCACGGCGGGACAGCCGGCGGTGCTCCCGGGGGTGGGGAAAGCGTGCATTAGTTTTTTTTTGTTTTTTTTAAAAAAAAATTTTTATTAAAAGTACGGTAAATTACAATAATACAACAGGTATATCTTAATACATTTTTTATACCGCTTCCTTTTTTTGAGCTTTAAGAAAAAGATAGAAGTAAAGAAGTAAAGAAAGAAAGTGCGCAAGAGTCGTGAAGTGCAAGAGAGTGTTGGGAAAAGAAAGCCCCTTGGAAAAGAAGTTAGAGAAGGAAGTAAAGTAAGAAAGTAGACCCTAGAAAAGAAAGAAAAAAAAAAAAAGTAGAAACAATCGCTCTATTATAACATTAAACTCCGCAGGAAGGGGACTACCAACCAAGTCTGTTTTGTTGTTTTACCTCCCGTTACCAGGTCCTGATACCATTTATTTATTTATTTCTTTGTAAAATTACTATTGCACCTCATGCTTGTAATAGGTCCAGAAACGTAGACCACGTCTTTTGGAATTGGTCTGCTTTACCTGCTAAGAGGAATCTCATCTCTTCCAAATGTAGTGTTTCAAACATATTTGATATCCACATTTTTATTGTTGGTGTGGGCGCATTTTTCCAGAATTTCAGTATGAGCTTTTTTCCCATTATTAGCCCGTAATTAAATAAATTCTTCTGAAACACGTTTAATTCAGGGTTACCTTCCGATATTCCAAAAATGATCCATTCTGGTTTTGGTACCAGTTTTATTTTGATTAATTTTGAAAAAATATCAAATATTTCATACCAGAATTTTTGGATTTTTGTACAAAAAACAAAAGAATGCGCTATAGTAGCTTCTTGACACAGACATTTATCACAAATTGGTGAAACATTCGGGAAGATTTTATTTAATTTAGTTTTTGAATAATATAATCTATGTAATGTTTTGAATTGGATGAGCGTATGTCGTACGTTGATCGAACATTTATGCACCTGTAGTAAATGATTATCCCAACTCTCTTTTGAAATTTTTATAGCTAATTCTTGTTCCCAGTCTCTTCTAATTCCATCTGTTGTGGGTATTGCTATGTTTAAAATGATATTATATAAATACGATATTAGATTAGCTGATTCCGCCTTTGTCTTCATTGCTTCATCCAGTAAGTCGGAAGGCATATTATAATAATCTTTTGTATATTTTTTCAGATAATCACGAATTTGAAGATATTTAAAATATTGGTTATTTTTCAAATTATATTTCAGTTGCATTTGTTGAAATGATAGTAATTTTCCCAATTCATACAAATCTTCGAGCGATTTGATTCCCATTCTTTCCCATTGTATAAATGATTTGTCTATAATTGATGGTTTAAACGATGGATTATTGACTATTGGTATTAAAAGAGATAAGTTTCTTAATTTTAGATTCTGTTTTATTTGTTTCCATGTTCTAATTGTGCTATGTATAATTGGATTTTTATTATAATTTTTATTATTCAGATTTATTGGTGAGAGGATAGTCGCTCCTATATTACTCGGGGAGCAGTCCCCTTTTTCCATTAAGATCCAGGCCGCCTGATGGGCAGAATTGTCCAGCAGGTGAATCATATTTTTAATATTTACTGCCCAATTATAATACATAAAGTTAGGGAGCGCTAGACCCCCCAACTCTTTTCGTTTATTAAGGTGTGCTATTTGTATTCTATGGGATTTATAATCCCATATAAAATTTGTAATATCTGAGTCCAATTTTTTGAAAAACCTTTTAGGAAGATATATAGGTATTGATTGAAATAGGTATAGGATTTGTGGTAAGAAAATCATTTTTATAGCATTTATTCTGCCTATTAAGGACATCGGAAGTGTTTTCCAGAATTTAATCAAATTATTTAATTTCTTAAGTAGGGGATTATAATTGGCTTTAAACATATCCTGGTAAATTCTAGTAATTTCAATTCCCAAATATTTGAATTTTTCTGTAGCTATTTTAAAAGGGAATTTCCGGAGGTGTGTTGAGTCTTTTGGATTTATCGACATAATTTCACTTTTGTTCCAATTTATTCTATATCCTGAAAAGGATCCAAAGTCCTCAATTAAATTTAATATGTTTGGTATACTAATTTGTGGTTTTGTGATGTACAGTAGTACATCATCGGCATATAGGGATATTTTGTTATTCGAATATTTTGTGTTATAACCATAAATATCCGGGTGTGTTCTTATTTTTTCAGCAAGGGGTTCAATTACCAAAGCGAATAACAACGGTGATAGTGAACATCCTTGTCTATTGCCCCTTGATAGTTCAAATTTCGAGGATAATATATTGTTAGTTAATATTCTAGCCGTAGGTTTGTTATATAATAATTTTATCCATGCGATAAAGTTCTCTCCCAATTGAAATTTTTGCAATACTTTAATCATATAATCCCATTCTACTTGATCAAACGCTTTTTCTGCATCCAGTGAGATGATAGAGATAACTCTTGGTCATGAGGTTTATGTGAGTGCATTATGTTAAGCAAACGTCTCAAATTATTGAATGAGTGTCTCTTAGATATAAATCCTGTTTGATCCTCATTTATTAGTCTACTAACGTACCTGCTTAGTCTAATGGCTAGTGTTTTCGCTATTATTTTTTGATCCGTATTTAACAAAGCAATAGCTCTATATGATCCTGGTTCTTCTATATTTTTATCTTTTTTAAGTATTAATATAATCGTTGATTCTGCTAGTGTTTCAGGTAAGCTTTGCTCTTTAAAAGCATATGTATACATTTTCTGTAATCGTGGAATAACTATGTCGTAAAATGCTTTATAAAATTCATTGCTGAATCCGTCTGGTCCTGGTGTTTTTCCATTCTTTAGTGTTTTTATTGTGTCTTCTATCTCCTTCGAAGTAATTTGTGCTCCCAGTTCCTCTTGTTCCCTCAGTGCTAATTGTGGTAGGTTACAATTATCTAGGAATTCTGAAATTTTATTATTATTGTCTATTAACGTTTTAGATGTGTATAAATTCTGGTAAAATTGAGCAAATCTTTTATTAATATCCTTGGGTAATGTTAATAATTCCCCTCTATCTGATTTAATCTTTAATATTGCATTTTCTTTTTCCCGTTTTTTCAATTGGCGTGCTAGAAGTTTGTGGGGTTTGTCCCCAAATTCGAAGTGTTCTTGTTTTGTAATTTGAAATAGTGTTATAACTTTCTCTGACAATAATTTATTTAGCTTGAATTTCAATAATAGGATTTTATTATGTTTATCCATAGTTGGATCTTTAGCATTATCTGTATCCAATTGTTTTATTTGTTCTTCTAAATGTCTTTGATCATTCTTATTCTTTTTATTTTGATAAGCTTGAAATGAAATAATGACTCCTCTAATAAATGCTTTGAAGGATTCCCATAATAACGTGGGGGATATATCTGGTGTATCATTTATCTCAAAAAATAGGTCCATCTGTTTTTTTAGATATATACTCCCTTGTGGGTCTTTTAAAATTTGCGAGTTAAACCTCCAAAATGATTTATTCATAGACATTCCTTCTAGTTTTAAAACAAAAGTTAACGGAGAGTGGTCTGAGATCGCATTTATGTGGTATTTAGGGTTCATAGAATGCGGAATTAATTTTGTATCCACAAGAAAATAATCTATCCGTGAGTATGTTTTATGCACCGTTGAATAAAACGAATAATCCCTTCCCGTCGGATTTGCAATCCTCCACACATCTGCTATATTTGTGTTTTCCATATATGTGTGTAAGAGTTCACTGGTTTTAGATTTCAGATTACCTTTTTTTTTTTGCATCGATTTATCTAGATAAGGGTCTAAAACACAGTTAAAATCTCCTCCAATTATAACATTTTGATAATTAAATTCTGCAATTATATTCAGAATTTTATTAAAGAACTGAGGGTTATCAAAATTAGGCGCATATATGTTTACCAGCGTAATTGGCGTATTATTGATCTCTCCTGCTACTATAAGGTATCTCCCTTCCTTATCTGATATAGTATTCTTTGATTTAAATGGAATTCCTTTACGAATAATGATTGCAGTGCCTCTAGATTTGGAAGTAAATGAAGAGTGAAATGTTTGGCCTATCCAATTCGCCCTCAGTCTCGACTGATCTTGATGTCTAAGATGCGTTTCCTGTAAAAACGAAATGTCCGTGTTGTATGATTTCAACTGAGCTAGTATCTTGCCCCTTTTAATAGGTTCATTAATACCCCTTATATTCCAACTACATAGTCTGATTCCTCCCATTTTCTTTTGATTGTCGTCATACATTTTTACCAATTTTAATGACCTTATTTATTATGGTGCATCCATATCTCAGGACATTTATAGTTTTGGGGGCATTTATATTATAGACTTCCTTGGTAGTTCCCCTCCGCGATTGTCCTTGAAAGAAAAACACATAGATGTGACATAGTGTGATAAAAAAAAAAAGTATGTCAAATAAATTTACGGTGTCTAAGTTTAGGACACCGTAGTGGGTGGACCACTCGTCTGTGGTGTACGACATCAATATCGCTTCCGGCGTAGATGTTGTGAGGTTAGCCCCTCTGCCTTTATTACCTAAAACCTAGGGGGTCGGTACCGTTTCCAAATCAGTTCTATTTCACCCAATTGCAGTATATATATATGTTTCATTCCGACTTATCAAATCTAATCATGTATTCAGTTACATATATTCCTCACTCTTTATCTCTTAACTATTTATAATTGATTTTAGTATTGTTAAAAGTGAGCTGTACGCTGAAAGGGTTAACCGGATTCAGGCTCCTGGAATTGTGCCAGGTGCCTGAGTCTCCTCCCCTCTCGAGCTGCGGAACTTTTGTGATTACTGTTGATTACTGTTGTCTGCGTTATGAGGCAGGCAACACATTTTTATCAGTTCCGATTGCTATTTCTATATTAATATTGTTAATTATTAATTGTTATTAATTCTCTATATTTTGTAAAACTATATAAACCATATAATGTTTTTCACTCTCAGCTCAGCTCAGCAAAACGACCTTCCCATGTTATCAGTCTTTCCTCGTTTGAGCACAGAGAGTCCTTGAATTAGATTCCACAATGTTCCAGGGGAGATAATGGAAGATTGTGTTATATAGAACTAGATGGTATGTTTGTGCCAATATTGAAATACCTCTAGATAACCAATCATTGTTATTTTTTAATATTTTATTTAGTAAGTGTACCACACTGTCTTATGCATATGCATATATTTATTTATTTATCACCTTTATTTATTTATTCATTTTTGATGTTTTTCTTATTTTATTTTATTTATGTCGATGATGTACTGTTTTGTATATATCTCTGTGAAAAATCAATAAAATCTGATTGAAAAAAAAAAAGGATCCTTTATTTTACATCGTATCACATGTAAAACATCGGGGTCAGATTTAATTTGATCATGTCACTGCTTATCCAGACACATCACTGACCACACTGATAATGTCACTGCTTATCCAGACACATCACTGACCACACTTATAATGTCACTGCTTATCCAGAGAGAGAGAGCGAGGAGTGTGGGAGAAAGAGGGGAGGAGTGTGGACGGAAAGGGAGGTGTGTGGGAGGTGAAAGGGGAGGAGTGGAAAGGAGGAGGATTGTGGGGAGAGAGAGCGGAGCGATGGGGAGAGGTGGAGGGGAGGGAGCAATAGACAATAGACAATAGACAATAGACAATAGGTGCAGGAGTAGGCCATTCAGCCCTTCGAGCCAGCACCGCCATACAATGCGATCATGGCTGATCACTCTCAATCAGTACCCCGTTCCTGCCTTCTCCCCATACCCCTCACTCCGCTATCCTTAATGTGACGGGGAGAGAAGAAGTGGGCAAATATTGAGCGACGTGGGGAGAGCAGGAGGGGGAGAAATGGGGGGAGGTCACTCCTTATCCAGACACATCACTAACCACACTGATAATGTCACTGCTTATCCAGACCCATCACTGACCACACTGATAATGTCACTGCTTATCCAGACCCATCACTGACCACACTGATAATGTCACTGCTTATCCGGACCCATCATTGACCACACTGATAATGTCACTGCTTATCCAGACCCATCACTGACCACACTGACGTCACACACAGGTATGTTCTTTGTATCATCCATTCCAAGGACATCTCACATACTGTAACAACCAGCTACCCAGTTCCATCGCATGCTGCTCAAATATATTTTCACCACCTTTGACAACATTTGCCCCGTCCTGATTGGTACGGACACCTCTGAACTCACTGATGGTTTCACTTCCCATCTGCGTCTGATCCTGAACACACTTACACTACAAATGATCACCCAAATACAGAAAAATCAAGACTTAACTGCTTTTCCAAGTTCCAGTGCTCTCCTCAGTTGTACTTCAAATATCTGCAAGGCCTTTTTGTGTAGTTCTGGTCACCATATTATAGATATGATGTCCTGTTGCCAGAGACAGTGCGGAACAGATTCACCAGGATGTTATCTGGAATGGACAACGTTAGTTTGAAGACATAATCAATTGGCTGGGCTTGGTCTTCTTGGAGCGCAGGATGATGAGGGGTAATCTCATAGACGTGTTTTAGATCATGAAAGGAATAGATCGGGTAGATGCTCAGCTTCTCCTGCCCTGAGTAGGAGAATCGAGGTCCAGAGGACATACGTTTAAGTTGAAGGGAAAATGATTGAATAGGAATCTGAGGGGTAACCTTTTCACACAATGGGTGGTGGATGTATGGAACAATGCCTGAGGAGGTATTTGAGACAGGGGCTATCCCAATATTTGTGAAACAGTTAGACAGGTTGGGTACATGAATAGGACAGGTTTGGTGGGATATGGACCAAATGTAGACAGGTGGAACTAATGTAGATGGGGCCTGTTTGCTGGTGTGGGCAAGTTGGGCCGAAGTGCCTGATTCCACACCATATCACTCTATGACTCTATGAGTACAGGGCTGAACTACCTCCTCTGGCAGTTCGTTCCACACCCCCCCCCACCCTTTGTGTGAAAAATACCCCTCAGGTTCCGATTAAATCCCCCCCCACCTCATCTTAAACCTAGCCCCCCGGTTCTTGATTCCCCTTCTCTGTGCATCTACCAGATCTATTCCTCTCATTATATTGTCCAGCTGTAGAAGATCATCCCTCATGCTCCTGCAGCAAGGGATATAGTACTAGCCTATATGCACCAAGGGATATAGTACTAGCATATATGCACCAAGGGATATAGTACTAGTATATATGCACCAAGGGATATAGTAGTAGCCTATATGCACCAAGGGATACAGTACTAGCATATATGCAGCAAGGGATATAGTACTAGCCTATATGCAGCAAGGGATATAGTACTAGCCTATATGCACCAAGGGATATAGTACTAGCATATATGCACCAAGGGATATAGTACTAGTATATATGCACCAAGGGATATAGTACTAGCCTATATGCACCAAGGGATATAGTACCAGCCTGCTGAACCTGTCCCTCCAGATCAGGCCCACTGTTCCTGGTAACATCCTCGTAAATCTCCTCTATCACCTTTCCAGATTGACACCATCTTTCCTGTATCATGGTGCCCACAACAGAACACAATATTCCAAATGCGGCCTCACCAACGTCTTACACAACGGCAACATAACCTCCGTATATCTATACACAATGCTATGACCGAAGATGGCCAATGTTACAAAAGTCTTTTTGACCACACTATCAACCTGTGACGCTACATTCAATGCACGATGTACCTGTCGTCCTAGATCGCTCTGCTCTACAGTTCATTCACCTTTCTGCCTCGGTTCCAGGTCATCGGTACCGACACTTCTGAACTCACTGATGGTTTCACTTCCCATGTGGGTCTGATTGTGAATACATTTGCACTACAGGTGAACATCCAAATAAAGAATAATCAAGACTTAACTGTTCCTCCAAGTGCAGCGCTCTCCTCAGTCGTACTTCAAATATCTGCGAGGCCCTTTTGTGTAGTTCTGGTCACCATATTACACAAATGATGTCCTATTGCCAGAGGCAGCGCGGAACAGATTCAACAGGATGTTATCTGGAATGGACAGCGTTAGTTTGAGGACAGATTTGATCAGGTGGGATTGATCTCATTGGAGCAATAATGCAGAGGGACGACCTTACTGAGGCTTGTAAAATTATGTCAACTACAGCAGGGTTGAGTAGATGGTCACAGTTATTTCCCAGGCTGGGAGAATCTAAACCTAGAGAACGTACGTTTAATCGAAAGGGGAGAGATTTAAGGGAATTCTGACTTCAACGATGGAACAATATTTTCTTTTGAGGCGGTGGGGACAGATACCATCACAGCATATAAACAGCATTTGGACAGCCATTTGTTTCGGATGGAAATGGACGGATGTGGGACAAATACAGGTGAATGAGATTAACGTAGATAAGCATCTCGGTCTGCACGGACGAGTCGGGCCGAATGGCCTGTTTCCCTGCTGTTCCCATGACTGGAATCAAAGGTTCTGTTATCTCTGATGTGCTCTGTCATCGGTCTCCCCAGTTGTAGCCACACAGCAGACACATCACTGACTGCACAACAGTGGCGATACTGTATTGGGTGGTGGTGTCATCAACAACGGAGACACATTGTTCATTTCCCTCGCAAGTGTGCAACATGTTCTTCACTCTCCTCAAACTAAACTCCAGCCTGGAAATCCGAGGAATTAAACGCCATTAGGTGTCGAATTTTATCAAACTTGCAGTTTAAGCAACAACATGATATAAATGCCTGTCATACACGTTGGTCATTTTAATATGTCTCTGATCATTGAAGTGTTTTTTTCAGTTTCTATGTGTGCCAGTTATACACAGCAGGAAGGGAGAAATGCTCTCTTGTATTAATTAATAAATAGGCACAGAAATACAGACTGAGTGTGTGTGTGTGTGTGAGAGTTTGCTTGAATTCACTGGAATTTAGGATGAGAGGGGATCTTGTAGAACATATACAATTTTGTGGAAGGGTCTCCACCCATTCCTTCTCCCCAGAGATACTGCCTGTCCCGCTGAGGTACTCCGGCTTTTTGTGTCTTTCTTCGGTTTAAACTAGCATCTGCAGTTCCTTCTTACACATATACAATTCTTAAGGGATTGGACAGGTTAGATGCAGGAAAAATGTTCCCGATGTTGGAAGAGGGATCACAGTTCAAGAATAAGTGGTAGCTCAATTGTTACTGAGATAAGGAAAAACTGATCTGTCAACGGCCTCCCCAGTTGAGATGAATTGTGAATCTGTGGAATACTCTGTCACAGAAGGCAGTGGAGGCCAATTCACATGAGGTTTTCAAGAGAGAGTCAGATATAGCTCTTCGGGCTAACGAAATAAAGCTGCATGGGGAGAAAGCAGGAACGGGGTACTGATTTAGGATGATCAGCCATGATCATATTGAATGGCGGTGCCGGCTCAAAAGGCCAAATGACCTACTCCTGCAAGTATTGTCTATGTTTCTATGTTTCTAAACCACTGTGGACAGCCCAGACGGGTGAGTTGGTCATTAACTCTCAGACCGACTTTGCTGTCAGGTCTGTGGGTTTGAATTAGCATCAACCTGTCAACTGGTCTGAAGTAGTTCAATAAAAAATAAACTACAGATTGAACAGAATCTCGCCTTGTGTTCAACGGCTGGAACTAATATTCCCCAATGGGTGAATGGCACAGCTCAATTGCTCAACTCTCCATATCTCAGATCTGAAGCTGCATTTTAATTTTCAGCATTATGTGTCATTCTTTAAATTATATGCCGGAGAGAGGCAATTCATTGTGATCATGGCTGATCATCCACTTCAATACAAATCATGTAAATTATACTTTTTTAAAACAACAACAGTTAGCAGTTCTGTTGAATCGTTAGCCGTTGATCGGTAACCTGCATACAGGTCCAATCATCTACGGTGGCTCAGCACGAGCATTGTGCGACGGAACTGGGAACTGGTTGTTATGTGAGATGTCCTTGGAATGCATGATTCACAGAAACTATATGTGTGTGATTTCAGTGAAGTAGGTAATGGGTCATGATAAGTAATGATATTATCAGTGTGGTCTGTGATGGGTTTGGAGAAGCAGTGACATTATCACTGATCTTACGATTTAATAGAAACATAAGTGAAAGCAAATAACTGCATATGCTGGTACAAATCGAAGGCATTTATTTCAGAAAATGCTGGAGTAACGCAGCAGGTCAGGCAGCATCTCAGGATAGAATGAATGCGTGACGTTTCGGGTCGAGACCCTTCTTCAGACTGATGTCAGGGGGGCGGGACAAAGGAAGGATATAGGTGGAGACAGGAAGATAGAGGGAGAACTGGGAAGGGGTGTGGAAGAGAGGGACAGAGGAACTATCTAAAGTTGGAGAAGTCAATGTCCATACCGCTGGGCTGCAAGCTGCCCAAGCGAAATATGAGGTGCTGTTCCTCCAATTTCCGATGGGCCTCGCTTATGGCACTGGAGGAGGTCCATGACAGAAAGGTCAGACTAGGAGTGGGAGGGTAGTTGACGTGCTCAGCCACCTGGAGATCAGGTTCGTTAAGGCGGACTGAGCTAATAGAAACATAAAATTATTAAGGGATTGGGTAGACTAGATGCAGAAAATGTTCCCGATGTTGGAGGAGTCCAGAACCAGGGTCTCAGTTTAAGAATAAGGGTAAGACTATTTAGGACTGATGTGAGGAAAAACATTTTCACGCAGAGTTGTGAATCTGTGGAATTCTCTGCAACGGAAGGCAGTGGAGGCCAATTCACCGGATGTTTTCAAGGCAAAGTTAGATAATGCTCTTCGGGTAACGGAAACAAGGTACATGGGGAGAAAGCGGGCACGGAGTACTGATTTTGGATGATCAGCCATGATTATGTTGAATGATGGTACTGGCTCGAGGGCCGAATGGCCCACTCCTGCACCTATTTTCTATTTCTCTATGTTTCTGTGTCTATGCATCAGGTTGTGATGCTTCCATTTCATCTTAACTCCCGTGTGTTGTATTTCATACGAAAGTGGATAACAAACCTATGTTTTACATTATTGCATATGTTTGGCTCTAAAGGGTTAACGTATGTTCAGTATCTGTAATTAATCTCATCTGGAATGAGCACTAACTCCATCTTGCTGCTCTATCCAGGCTGGTAAACACGGCAGGTGAAGATGCATTCATTTGTGATTTTCACCTTAATTAACAATGGTTATAAATACTAATTGCCTCTCTCCGGCATATAATTTAAAGAATGACACATAATGCTGAAAATTAAAATGCAGCTTCAGATCTGAGATAGGGAGAGTTGAGCAATTGAGCTGTGCCATTCACCCATTGGGGAATATTAGTTCCAGCCGTTGAACACAAGGCGAGATTCTGTTCAATCTGTAGTTTATTTTTTATTGAACTACTTCAGACCAGTTGACAGGTTGATGCTAATTCAAACCCACAGACCTGACAGCAAAGTCGGTCTGAGAGTTAATGACCAACTCACCCGTCTGGGCTGTCCACAGTGGTTTAGAAACATAGAAACATAGACAATACTTGCAGGAGTAGGTCATTTGGCCTTTTGAGCCGGCACCGCCATTCAATATGATCATGGCTGATCATCCTAAATCAGTACCCCGTTCCTGCTTTCTCCCCATGCAGCTTTATTTCGTTAGCCCGAAGAGCTATATCTGACTCTCTCTTGAAAACCTCATGTGAATTGGCCTCCACTGCCTTCTGTGACAGAGTATTCCATAGATTCACAATTCATCTCAACTGGGGAGGCCGTTGACAGATCAGTTTTTCCTTATCTCAGTAACAATTGAGCTACCACTTATTCTTGAACTGTGATCCCTCTTCCAACATCGGGAACATTTTTCCTGCATCTAACCTGTCCAATCCCTTAAGAATTGTATATGTGTAAGAAGGAACTGCAGATGCTAGTTTAAACCGAAGAAAGACACAAAAAGCCGGAGTACCTCAGCGGGACAGGCAGTATCTCTGGGGAGAAGGAATGGGTGGAGACCCTTCCACAAAATTGTATATGTTCTACAAGATCCCCTCTCATCCTAAATTCCAGTGAATTCAAGCAAACTCTCACACACACACACACACACACACTCAGTCTGTATTTCTGTGCCTATTTATTAATTAATACAAGAGAGCATTTCTCCCTTCCTGCTGTGTATAACTGGCACACATAGAAACTGAAAAAAACACTTCAATGATCAGAGACATATTAAAATGACCAACGTGTATGACAGGCATTTATATCATGTTGTTGCTTAAACTGCAAGTTTGATAAAATTCGACACCTAATGGCGTTTAATTCCTCGGAAAAAGTTTAGTTTGAGGAGAGTGAAGAACATGTTGCACACTTGCGAGGGAAATGAACAATGTGTCTCCGTTGTTGATGACACCACCACCCAATACAGCATCGCCACTGCTGTGCAGTCAGTGATGTGTCTGCTGTGTGGCTACAACTGGGGAGACCGATGACAGAGCACATCAGAGATAACAGAACCTTTGATTCCAGTCATGGGAACAGCAGGGAAACAGGCCATTCGGCCCGACTCGTCCGTGCAGACCGAGATGCTTATCTACGTTAATCTCATTCACCTGTATTTGTCCCACATCCGTCCATTTCCATCCGAAACAAATGGCTGTCCAAATGCTGTTTATATGCTGTGATGGTATCTGTCCCCACCGCCTCAAAAGAAAATATTGTTCCATCGTTGAAGTCAGAATTCCCTTAAATCTCTCCCCTTTCGATTAAACGTACGTTCTCTAGGTTTATATTCTCCCAGCCTGGGAAATAACTGTGACCATCTACTCAACCCTGCTGTAGTTGACATAATTTTACAAGCCTCAGTAAGGTCGTCCCTCTGCATTATTGCTCCAATGAGATCAATCCCACCTGATCAAATCTGTCCTCAAACTAACGCTGTCCATTCCAGATAACATCCTGTTGAATCTGTTCCGCGCTGCCTCTGGCAATAGGACATCATTTGTGTAATATGGTGACCAGAACTACACAAAAGGGCCTCGCAGATATTTGAAGTACGACTGAGGAGAGCGCTGCACTTGGAGGAACAGTTAAGTCTTGATTATTCTTTATTTGGATGTTCACCTGTAGCGCAAATGTATTCACAATCAGACCCACATGGGAAGTGAAACCATCAGTGAGTTCAGAAGTGTCGGTACCGATGACCTGGAACCGAGGCAGAAAGGTGAATGAACTGTAGAGCAGAGCGATCTAGGACGACAGGTACATCGTGCATTGAATGTAGCGTCACAGGTTGATAGTGTGGTCAAAAAGACTTTTGTAACATTGGCCATCTTCGGTCATAGCATTGTGTATAGATATACGGAGGTTATGTTGCCGTTGTGTAAGACGTTGGTGAGGCCGCATTTGGAATATTGTGTTCTGTTGTGGGCACCATGATACAGGAAAGATGGTGTCAATCTGGAAAGGTGATAGAGGAGATTTACGAGGATGTTACCAGGAACAGTGGGCCTGATCTGGAGGGACAGGTTCAGCAGGCTGGTACTATATCCCTTGGTGCATATAGGCTAGTACTATATCCCTTGGTGCATATATACTAGTACTATATCCCTTGGTGCATATATGCTAGTACTATATCCCTTGGTGCATATAGGCTAGTACTATATCCCTTGCTGCATATAGGCTAGTACTATATCCCTTGCTGCATATATGCTAGTACTGTATCCCTTGGTGCATATAGGCTACTACTATATCCCTTGGTGCATATATACTAGTACTATATCCCTTGGTGCATATATGCTAGTACTATATCCCTTGGTGCATATAGGCTAGTACTATATCCCTTGCTGCAGGAGCATGAGGGATGATCTTCTACAGCTGGACAATATAATGAGAGGAATAGATCTGGTAGATGCACAGAGAAGGGGAATCAAGAACCGGGGAGCTAGGTTTAAGATGAGGTGGGGGGGGATTTAATCGGAACCTGAGGGGTATTTTTCACACAAAGGGTGGGGGGGGTGTGGAACGAACTGCCAGAGGAGGTAGTTCAGCCCTGTACTCATAGAGTCATAGAGTGATATGGTGTGGAATCAGGCACTTCGGCCCAACTTGCCCACACCAGCAAACAGGCCCCATCTACATTAGTTCCACCTGTCTACATTTGGTCCATATCCCACCAAACCTGTCCTATTCATGTACCCAACCTGTCTAACTGTTTCACAAATATTGGGATAGCCCCTGTCTCAAATACCTCCTCAGGCATTGTTCCATACATCCACCACCCATTGTGTGAAAAGGTTACCCCTCAGATTCCTATTCAATCATTTTCCCTTCAACTTAAACGTATGTCCTCTGGACCTCGATTCTCCTACTCAGGGCAGGAGAAGCTGAGCATCTACCAGATCTATTCCTTTCATGATCTAAAACACGTCTATGAGATTACCCCTCATCATCCTGCGCTCCAAGAAGACCAAGCCCAGCCAATTGATTATGTCTTCAAACTAACGTTGTCCATTCCAGATAACATCCTGGTGAATCTGTTCCGCACTGTCTCTGGCAACAGGACATCATATCTATAATATGGTGACCAGAACTACACAAAAAGGCCTTGCAGATATTTGAAGTACAACTGAGGAGAGCACTGGAACTTGGAAAAGCAGTTAAGTCTTGATTTTTCTGTATTTGGGTGATCATTTGTAGTGTAAGTGTGTTCAGGATCAGACGCAGATGGGAAGTGAAACCATCAGTGAGTTCAGAGGTGTCCGTACCAATCAGGACGGGGCAAATGTTGTCAAAGGTGGTGAAAATATATTTGAGCAGCATGCGATGGAACTGGGTAGCTGGTTGTTACAGTATGTGAGATGTCCTTGGAATGGATGATACAAACAACATACCTGTGTGTGACGTCAGTGTGGTCAGTGATGGGTCTGGATAAGCAGTGACATTATCAGTGTGGTCAATGATGGGTCCGGATAAGCAGTGACATTATCAGTGTGGTCAGTGATGGGTCTGGATAAGCAGTGATATTATCAGTGTGGTCAGTGATGGGTCTGGATAAGCAGTGACATTATCAGTGTGGTTAGTGATGGGTCTGGATAAGCAGTGACATTATCAGTGTGGTTAGTGATGTGTCTGGATAAGGAGTGACCTCCCCCCATTTCTCCCCCTCCTGCTCTCCCCACGTCGCTCAATATTTGCCCACTTCTTCTCTCCCCGTCACATTAAGGATAGCGGAGTGAGGGGGTATGGGGAGAAGGCAGGAACGGGGTACTGATTGAGAGTGATCAGCCATGATCGCATTGTATGGCGGTGCTGGCTCGAAGGGCTGAATGGCCTACTCCTGCACCTATTGTCTATTGTCTATTGTCTATTGTCTATTGCTCCCTCCCCTCCACCTCTCCCCATCGCTCCGCTCTCTCTCCCCACAATCCTCCTCCTTTCCACTCCTCCCCTTTCACCTCCCACACACCTCCCTTTCCGTTCATACTCCTCCCATCTTTCTCCCACACTCCTCGCTCTCTCTCTCTGGATAAGCAGTGACATTATAAGTGTGGTCAGTGATGGGTCTGGATAAGCAGTGACATTATCAGTGTGGTCAGTGATGTGTCTGGATAAGCAGTGACATGATCAAATTAAATCTGACCCCGATGTTTTACATGTGATACGTTGTAAAATAAAGGATCCTTTTTTTTTTCAATCAGATTTTATTGATTTTTCACAGAGATATATACAAAACAGTACATCATCGACATAAATAAAATAAAATAAGAAAAACATCAAAAATAAATAAATAAATAAAGGTGATAGATAAATAAATAAATAAATGCATAAGACAGTGTGGTACACTTACTAAATAAAATATTAAAAAGTAACAATGATTGGTTATCTAGAGGTATTTCAATATTGGCACAAACATACCATCTAGTTCTATATAACACAATCTTCCATTATCTAGCTCGGCATTTATCTAGTTGGTGTCATGGCTCAAATAAACTATCCATTTTTCCCAGATCCTCTCAAAGAATCCCTTCTTTTTAATTCAAATGCTCGACTCTAAATGGTCAACTCAAGTTCAATATCCATAATTAATCTAAACTTTAATGAGCGCTAACTGCATTTTGCTGCTCTATCCACGCTGGTAAACACGGCAGCTGAAGATGCATTAACTTGTTATTTTCTTCTTAATTAACACAGGTTAGAAATGGTAATGAACTCTCTCCGGCATACATTTGAAAGAATAATACACAACGCTGAAAATTAAAATGCATCTTCAGATCTGAGAAAGGGGGAGTTGAGTAACTGTGCTCTTCCCTTCGCCCAGTGGGAATATTAATTCCAGGCGGTGAACACCACCTGTGGGTCTGTTCAATCTGCAGTTTATTTTGTAGTGAACTACTTCAGACCAGTCGACAGGTAGATGTGAATTCAAACCCACAGGCCAAACAACAAGGTCGGTCTGAAAGTAAATGACCAACTCATCCGTCTGGGCTGTCTACACAGCGGTACAGAGAAAGCTGCCACACACGCAGACTTTATTGGTGTGCTGATTTATCAAGTAGTTCAAGCAAGAAAATCTCCCGTCGTGCAGTGCAAACCTGGCACTCGTAGACACTGAAATAAACACTTCAATGATCAAGGACTATTATAAAAATGACCAATGTATATGACAGGCAATTATGTTATGTTTTTTGCATCTTTGAGCAATGTGGACACCTGCTGATGTTTAATTCCTCTGATTTCAAGGCTACAGTTTAGCGGTAACCTAATATCCAAGAACATAAAT
>NC_135991.1:656303-661303 GCF_053455715.1 Rhinoraja longicauda
GCTGCCTGTCTCGTTGAGTTACACCAGCATTTTGTGTCGACCTTCGATTGAAACCAGCATCTGCATTTCTTTCCTACACGAAGTACAAGGCACGTCAGGACTTTCAGCTAATAATAGCTGTGCCGAACATGATACGACCGAACCTTACCTGCCTATTCATAATGCATATCTCTTCATTGCCTGAAAATCTGAACTTGTCTTAAATGTCACTATTGTATCTGCGTCCAACACCAGTGGGGTGGTTGGTAAGATTTAGGGCCCATTATACAGGGTGACAGAGTACTTGTAAGTTCACGATGAAATAGGCAGAAGTTTGCACGGCTTTGTGAAGGGGAGGTCGTGCTTGATAAATTTGCTGGAATTAATTGAAGAAGTAAATAGCAAGACATCCAAAGAAGAGTCAGTAGATGTTGTTTACTTTGATTTTCAGAAAGCATTTGAGAAGGTGTCACACGTTGGCTGCCTAGGAAGATGAGAGCCCACGGTATAAAAAGGGCAGATAACAGCATGGATAGCAGGCTGGCTGGATGGCAGAAGAGAAAGAGTAGCAATAAAGGGGGCTTTTTTCTAGTTAGTTAGCAGTGAATCCACAAGGGTCAGTGCTGGGTCCGCGACACTTCATGTTTTATATTAATGATTTGGACGAGGGGATTGAAGGCTTTGTGGCAAAGTTTTGCGGATGATACAAAAATAGGTGGAAGGGCAGGTAGTGTAGAGAAGCAGGGAACTGCAGAAGGACTTGTACATGTTGGGGGAGTTTGCAGAGAAATGGCAGATAGAATATAGTGTGGCAAAGTGCAGAGCAATGCATTTTGCTAGGAGGAATAATGGCATAGACTACTTTCTAAATGGGGATGCAAAGGGACTTGGGAGAGCTAGTTCAAGATTCCCAAAAATGTATCTGCAAGTTGAATCGGTAGTAAAGAAAGCAAAGTCCGGGAGCAGAGCAAGGACGCCCGTTGGCTGAGCAGTAAAGTAAGTGCTAATCAAAGTGAGAAGTCAGGTAAATTGGACAATCAGGCAATTTAATTGGTGATATAAGCAATACTTGCAAAAGGGTGCAGCCCTGTTCAGGTGCAGCCCAGTGAGGGAAGTGCCCAGTGGGAAAAGTGCGAGTCTTTGGCTGCGAGTCTTGCCCAGTGGGAAAAGTGCGAGTCTTTGGCTGCGAGTCTTCGGCGAGGAGGCTGAGGTAAGGAGGATATGATTGTTTTAAGCCAGAGCTGGTTATAGGCACAAGGTGATGGCGGAAAAGTTGGTGCGGTGTGTTTCCTGCAGGATGTGGGAAGACAGGGACGTCGCTGGAGCTTCTGGGAGCTACACCTGCAAGAACTGTGTCCAGGTGCAGCTCCTGAAGGGACGTGTGGTGGAGTTGGAGAAGCAGTTGGATGACCTCAGGGCCATCCGAGAATGCGAGAGTTTCCTCGACAGGACCTATTGTGAGGCTGTCACGCCAAGGGTCCAGGTCGAGCGAAGGTGGGAGACTGTTTCAGGGGGGAGTGGACGTGGACGTGGACTACAGGAGACCCCAGTGGCTGTGCCTATTGCAAATAGGTATACCCTCTTGGGAACTGTCGGGGCAGAAGACGTTTCCAGTCCGAGTGGCGGACCTGTTGGCAAGGATAATCGACAGGGGAGACCGAAGTCAGGAAGAGCCGTAGTGGTCGGTGACTCCATCGTCCGAGGGACGGACAGAAGATTCTGTGGCAGCAGGAGGGACTTGAGGATGGTCTGTTGCCTCCCTGGTACCAGGGTTCAACACATCACAGACCGGCTTCAGAAAATCCTGGTGAGGGAAGGCGATTAACCTGAAGTCGTTCTGCACGTGGACACGAATGACGTCGGGCGGAAGAGGAAGGAGGTGCTACAGCGGGAGTTTAGAGAGTTGGGAAAAGCACTGAGAAGTAGGACGTCGAAGGTAGTTATCTCTGGACTGCTACCGGTACCTCGTGCTGGTGAGGCCAGGAACAGAGAGATAGAGGGTATGAATTTATGGCTGAGGGGCTGGTGCAGAGAGCAGGGATTTAGATTTCTGGACCACTGGGATCTCTTCTGGGCTAGGGGTGACTTGTACAAAAGGGACGGGTTGCATCTTAACAGCAGGGGGACAAACATTCTGGCAGGCAGGTTTGCTAGTGTGACACCTGTGGCTTTAAACTAAGTAGTGGGGGGGAGGGGTCAACAAATTGTGAATATGAAGATGAGGTAAAAGGGAATACAGGAGATATTGCAAAAGACTCTCGGAAGAATGGGAACAGAAGTTCTAGAGCGGAAAAGAAATTAAGGGCAGGGCCAATTGTGAACGATGTGAGAGGGGAGGTAAATACAGAAGTTAAAGTGTTGTACTTAAATGCGGGTAGTATAAAAAATAAAGTGGATGAGCTTGAGGCTCAGTTAGTCATGGGCAAGTATGATGTTGTAGGGATCACTGAAACATGGCTACAAGAGGACCAGGGCTGGGAACTGAATATTCAGGGGTACACAACGTATAGAAAAGACAGACAGGTGGGCAGAGGGGGTGGGGTTGCTCTGATGGTAAGGAATGATATTCATTCCCTTGCAAGGGGTGACATAGAATCAGGAGATGTTGAATCAGTATGGATAGAGATGAGAAATTGTAAGGGTAAAAAGACCCTAATGGGAGTTATCTACAGTCCCCCAAACAGTAGCCTCGACATAGGGTGCAAGTTGAATCAGGAGATAAAATTGACGTGTCAAAAATGTAATGCTACGGTAGTTATGGGAGATTTCAACATGCAGGTAGACTGGGAAAATCAGGTTGGAAATGGACCCCAGGAAAGAGAGTTTGTAGAGTGCCTTCGAGATGGATTCTTAGAACAGCTTGTACTGGAGCCTACCAGGGAGAAGGCAATTCTGGATTTAGTGTTGTGTAATGATCCTGATCTGACAAGGGGACTAGAGGTAAAAGAGCCATTAGGAGGCAGTGATCACAACATGATAAGTTTTACTCTGCAAATGGAAAGGCAGAAGGGAAAATCGGAAGTGTCGGTATTACAGTATAGCAAAGGGGATTACAGAGGCATGAGGCAGGAGCTGGCCAAAATTGATTGGAAGGAGGCCCTAGCAGGGAAGACGGTAGAACAGCAATGGCAGGTATTCCTGGGAATAATGCAGAGGTTGCAGGATCAATTTATTCCAAAGAGGTGGAAAGACTCTAAGGGGAGTAAGAGACACCTGTGGCTGACAAGGGAAGTCAGGGACAGCATAAAAATTAAGGAGAGGAAGTATAACATAGCAAAGAAGAGTGGGAAGACAGAGGATTGGGACTCTTTTAAAGAGCAACAAAAGTTAACTAAAAAGGCAATACGGGGAGAAAAGATGAGGTACGAGGGTAAACTAGCCAATAATATAAAGGAGGATAGCAAAAGTTTTTTTAGGTACGTGAAGAGGAAAAAAATAGTCAAGGCAAATGTGGGTCCCTTGAAGACAGAAGCAGGGGAATTTATTATGGGGAACAAAGAAATGGCAGACGAGTTAAACCGTTACTTTGGATCTGTCTTCACTGAGGAAGATACACACAATCTCCCAAATGTTCTAGGGGCCGGAGAACCTAGGGTGATGGAGGAACTGAAGGAAATCCACATTAGGCAGGAAATGGTTTTGGGTAGACTGATGGGACTGAAGGCTGATAAATCCCCAGGGCCTGATGGTCTGCATCCCAGAGTACTTAAGGAGGTGGCTCTAGAAATAGTGGAAGCATTGGAGATCATTTTTCAATGTTCTATAGATTCAGGATCAGTTCCTGTGGATTGGAGGATAGCAAATGTTATCCCACTTTTTAAGAAAGGAGGGTGAGAGAAAACGGGTAATTATAGACCAGTTAGTCTGACATCAGTGGTGGGGAAGATGCTGGAGTCAATTATAAAAGACGAAATTGCTGAGCATTTGGATAGCAGTAACGGGATCATTCCGAGTCAGCATGGATTTACGAAGGGGAAATCATGCTTGACAAATCTACTGGAATTTTTTGAGGATGTAACTAGGAAAATTGACAAGGGAGAGTCAGTGGATGTGGTGTACCTCGACTTTCAGAAAGCCTTCGACAAGGTCCCACATAGGAGATTAGTGGGCAAAATTAGGGCACATGGTATTGGGGGTAGGGTACTGACATGGATAGAAAATTGGTTGACAGACAGAAAGCAAAGAGTGGGGATAAATGGGTCCCTTTCGGAATGGCAGGCAGTGACCAGTGGGGTACCACAAGGTTCGGTGCTGGGACCCCAGCTATTTTCGATATACATTAATGACTTAGACGAAGGGATTAAAAGTACCATTAGCAAATTTGCAGATGATACTAAGTTGGGGGGTAGTGTGAATTGTGAGGAAGATGCAATAAGGCTGCAGGGTGACTTGGACAGGTTGTGTGAGTGGGCGGATACATGGCAGATGCAGTTTAATGTAGATAAGTGTGAGGTTATTCACTTGGGAAGTAAGAATAGAAAGGCAGATTATTATCTGAATGGTGTCAAGTTAGGAGGAGGGGGAGTTCAACGAGATCTGGGTGTCCTAGTGCATCAGTCAATGAAAGGAAGCATGCAGGTTCAGCAGGCAGTGAAGAAAGCCAATGGAATGTTGGCCTTCGTAACAAGAGCAGTTGAGTATAGGAGCAAAGAGGTCGTTCTACAGTTGTACCGGGCCCTGGTGAGACCGCAGCTGGAGTACTGTGTGCAGTTTTGGTCTCCAAATTTGAGGAAGGATATTCTTGCTATGGAGGGCGTGCAGCGTAGGTTCACTAGGTTAATTCCCGGAATGGCGGGACTGTCGTATGTTGAAAGGCTGGAGCGATTGGGCTTGTATACACTGGAATTTAGAAGGATGAGGGGGGATCTTATTGAAACATATAAGATAATTAGGGGATTGGACACATTAGAGGCAGATAACATGTTCCCAATGTTGGGGGAGTCCAGAACAAGGGGCCACAGTTTGAGAATAAGGGGTAGGCCATTTAGAACGGAGATGAGGAAGAACTTTTTCAGTCAGAG
>NC_135991.1:661803-677338 GCF_053455715.1 Rhinoraja longicauda
GAGAGAGGGTCTTGGGTACGACTAATGGAGTAACATGTAGTACTGATGGAGTGACAGAGTGGAAGTAGTATTGATGGAGTAACCTAACGTAGGGTAGTGTTGAAGTAATGGCACATTCTGGGGTAGTTCTGATGGGGTGGCATACTGTGCGGTAGTAATGTTGTTGTGACATAATGTGGGATGGAATTGATGGAGTGACACTGTGCGGTAGTACTGATGGAGTGACGCACTGTGGGGTAGTACTGGTATTACAGTAGACTGTTGGATAGTACTGATGGAGTGACGCACTGTGGGGTAGTACTGGTGTAACGGTATACTGTTGGATAGTACTGATGGAGTGACGCACTGTGGGGTAGTACTGGTGTAACGGTATACTGTGGGATAGTACTGATGGAGTGACATCGGCGAGACCAAGCGCAAGCTCGACGATCGTTTCGCTGAACAGCTCCACACAGTCCTACCTGATCTCCCGGTTGCTCAGCACTTTAACTCATCCCCGCTCCCCCATTCCCAATCTGAACTTTCTGTCCTTGGCATCCCCCATTGTAAGAGTGAGGTCCAGCGCAAATTGGAGGAACTGCACCTCATACTTCGCTTGGGCAGTTAACATACCAGCGATATGAACATTGACTTCTCTAACTTCAATTAGCCATTGCTTTCCCTCTCTCTCCATCCCTCCTCCTTCCCAGTTCTCCCACCAGTCTCACTGTCCTGAACAAAATTCAATCTCTTTCCCGCCGACCTCTGTGACATCAGTCTAAAGAAGGGTCTAGACCCGAAACGTCACCCATTCTTTCTCTCCAGATATGCTGCCTGTCTCGTTGAGTTCCACCAGCATTTTGTGTCTACCTTCCATTTAAACCAGCATCTGCATTTCTTTCCTACACGAAGTATAAGGCACGGCAGGACTTTCGGCTAATAATAGCTGTGCCGAACATGAGACGACCACCCTTACCTGCCTGCTCACAATGCATATCCCTTCATTACTTGAAAATCTGAACTTGTCTTAAATATCACTATTGTATCTGCCTCCAACACCAGTGGAGTTGCTGGTAAGATTTTAGGACCCGTTATACAGGATGATGTGACAGAGAGTACTTATCTGTGCATGATGAAATAGGCATAAGTTGGCATGGCTTTGTGAAGGGAAGGTCGTGTTTGATAAATTTGCTGGAATTATTTGAAGAATTAAATAGCAAGGCAGCCAAAGGAGAGACAGTAGATGTTGTTTTCAGAAAACATTTGACCAGGTGTCACAAGATGGCTGCTTAGGAAGATGAGAGCCCACGGTGTCAAACGGCAGATACCAGCATGGATAACTGGTTGGCTGGATGGCAGAAGACAAAGAGTGGCAATAAAGGGGGATTTTTTTCTCGTTGGATAACAGTAACTAGTGGAGATCTTCAAGGATCGGTGTTTGTCCGCTACTCCACGTTTTATATTATGATTTGGATTAGGGGATTGAAGGCTTTGTGGCCAAGTTTGCGGATGTTACGAAAAGAGGTGGAAGGGCAGGTAGTTTAGAGAAAGCATGGACTCCGCAGAAGGACTAGGACATGTTGGGGGAATGGGCAGAGAAGTGGCAGATGGGATATAGTGTAGCAAAGTGCGGAGTACTGCATTTTGGTAGTAGGAATAATGGCGTAGACTATTGTCTAAGTGGGAAAATAATCCATCAATCTGAAGTTCAAAGGGACTTAGGAGTGCTGGTTATCGTGTCGTATCTCCGTTCGTGCTACGGCCTAACAACGTGGAGTCGGCGGCCTCCAGCTGGGATCGACCTTGAAGAATCCGGTGGCAGGGCCTGGACTTGCCATCTCGGAGGCTTCGGCCGTGGGCCCTGCAGACCGCAACATCTGGAGTTCGCAGGTCCCTGGCTGGCGACCGGCTTTCGGGAGCTCCAGCCGTAGCAGCTTCGACCGCCCCGAAGCGCGAGGTTTGATCGACCCGCTCGCAGGGCCCTCATCGCCCTGCGTGGCCTGGCCGCGGCACTTCCCATCACCCGGTGGGGGCTTAGGACCTTCATCGGCCTGCTCGGCTCGGCCCTGGGACTGTCCATCGCCCGGTGGGGGCTTCAAAAGTCGAGAGCCTCGATCGCCTCGTGGCACCACGGGAGAAGAATGAGGAGGAGATAAGACTTTTCTTTGCCTTCCATCACAGGCATCTTATTATTATTATTATTATTATTATTATTATTATTATTATTATTATTATTATTATTATTATTATTATTATTATTATTATTATTATTATTATTATTATTATTATTATTATTATTATTATTATTATTATTATTATTATTATTATTATTATTATTATTATTATTATTATTATTATTATTCCCAATTTTTTTATCTGCAAGTTGAATCGGTGAGAATGATCAGCCATGATCACATGGAATGGTGGTGCTCGAAGGGCCGAATTGCCTACTCCTGCACCTATTGAAAGCCAATGGAATGTTGGCCTTCGTAACAAGAGGAGTTGAGTATAGGAGTAAAGAGGTCCTTCTACAGTTGTACCGGGCCCTGGTGAGACCGCACCTGGAGTACTGTGTGCAGTTTTGGTCTCCAAATTTGAGGAAGGATATTCTTGCTATGGAGGGCGTGCAGCGTAGGTTCACTAGGTTAATTCCCGGAATGTCGGGACTGTCGTATGTTGAAAGGCTGGAGCGATTGGGCTTGTATACACTGGAATTTAGAAGGATGAGGGGGGATCTTATTGAAACATATAAGATAATTAGGGGATTGGACACATTAGAGGCAGATAACATGTTCCCAATGTTGGGGGAGTCCAGAACAAGGGGCCACAGTTTAAGAATAAGGGTTAGGCCATTTAGAACGGAGATGAGGAAGAACTTTTTCAGTCAGAGAGTGGTGAAGGTGTGGAATTCTCTACCTCAGAAGGCAGTGGAGGCCAGTTCGTTGGATACTTTCAAGAGAGAGCTGGATAGAGCTCTTAAGGATAGCGGAGTGAGGGGGTATGTGGAGAAGGCAGGAACGGGGTACTGATTGAGAGTGATCAGCCATGATCGCATTGAATGGCGGTGCTGGCTCGAAGGGCTGAATGGCCTACTCCTGCACCTATTGTCTATTGTCTATTGTCTATTGTCTATTGTCTAATGGAAGCAAACTCATTGCTTGCATTTATTTCAAGAGGACTAGTATACAGAAACACGGATGTAATTTTGAGGCTATACAAGGCGACGGGAAGGCCGCATTTGGAATATTGTGAGCAATTCTGGGCACCATATCAGAGGGGAGGTGTGCTGGCTCTGGAGAGGTTCCAGAGGAGGTTTACAAGAATGATCCCAGCAATAAGTTAACCTATGGCGAGCGTTTGGTCGACTCCCGGATTGCACTCGGAGTTTAGAAGTATGAGGGTGGACCTCATTGAAACATACAGATATGTGAATGGTTTAGATCCAGTGGATGTGGAAATTATGTTTCCACTTGTGGGAGCGTCTCGGACAAGAGATCATTTCCTCAGAATTAATCTACGTTCTCTTTTGAAGATGATCAGATATTTAATTAGTCAGAAGGTGATGAATTTGTGGAATTATTTGCCACAACAGGCTGTGTAGGTCACGTCAGTGGATATTTAAAGGCGTAGACAGAAAGATTCTGGATTAATACAGGTATCAGAAGTTATGGGGATAAGGTAGGAGAATGGGGATTGAAGGGAAAAAGATTGGCGGATAAGACGATTGGCCGAATGGTCTAATTCTACTCCTATTCCTTATCACCGAATGCCCACCTGCGGTATTGCGTTCGATGCACTTAATGCCCCTTGCTTTCCCCGCACACCTCGTTTAAACTTCATCCCTTTCACCAAAAAGGGGTGGCCTTCAATACTTGATATTTCCATTTTGAGAGGAATGTTCTGACTGTTTACCATATATTTGCCTCTCATAATTTGCTATCGATCTATCAGGTTACTACCCGAACTACGATGAATCAGTCCAACGTCTGGTTGTTCATCGCCCCAGGCGATGTTCTTGTAAACGCCTTGAACACGATTTCCGAAGCGCCCATATCCTTCGTGTACGAGAGCGAACATAACTGTACACAAAGCTGCAAAAGCGGCCGAAGTAAAGTTCTCTAAAGTTGAATATTGACATCTGACTCATATTCAATGACTCGGTCAAATATAGCAAGCATTCTACGTGGCTTATTTATCACTGTAAACGTACTACCACGATTTGCGTGTTTCGCATTGGGAACTCAAGGTCCATCATAAGCAATGCTGATGCTGCGATGCACTTGTCTTGTACAGACAGTGAGGGCTGTTGTGCCTCGATGTTGCATTGTACTGTTGATGTTCAACCACGGGTGGGCGCCATGACAGTATATTGCTACTGTACATGCACTGAGGTGCGCTGTGTGTGGATGTTGCCGTGTGCTGCTGATGTTCATCCACGGGAGGGCGACGTGATATTGCCAGTTGGTTGAGCCGAACTGAGCGGAGGTGTTCAGCGAAACGATCGCCGAGCCTGCGCTTGGTGTCGCCGATTGAGAGACGTTGACACTCGGAACAGCGGATGCAGTTGATGAGGTTGGAGGAGGTGCAGGTGAACCTCTGCCTCACCTGGAAAAAATGTTTGGGTCCTTGGATGTAGTTGAGGGGGGAGGTAAAGGGACTCGCCCCTCGAACAACACCTGTCCCTTTAACACCCCACTCGACCAACACCTGTACCTTTACCTGCCCCTCGATCAACACCTGTCCCTTTACCTCTCCCCAACTAGCCTTCTAACCGTCTCGCCAAACAGCCATCTACCTTTCAAGCGATCTAACCATCCAGCCATCTAGCCATCTTAGCTAGCCATCTGTACGTATAGCTATTTAGTTAGCGATCTAACTATCTAGCTGGGTATCACAAAATGCTGATCAGGCAGCATCTAGGAGAGAGGGAATGGGTGACATTTCGGGTCGAGACCCTTCTTCAGTCTCGACCCGAAACGTCATCCATTCCCTCTCTCCAAGATGCTGCCTGACCTGCTGAGTTACTCCAGCATTTTATGAAACCTTCGATTTGTACCAGCATCTGCAGTTATTTTCCTAACTATCCAGCTATCGCACGTGCTAGGTAGCTATCTATCTAGCTGGATCTAACAAGATCTCCCTCTCTCCTGAGGCCCACAGAGGACGAGAGAGAGAGAGCGCACCCCTCAAATAGCTGCCTAGATAGAGAGCTACCTATCTTACTATCAATATAAGCAGCTATCTCGCCATACAGATATCCAGCTTTCTAGCTGTCTAGCATTGCATGTAGATAACTATCTAATTAGTTCGCTATCTTGCTATCGAGATAGCTCACACTTTGACTGGCAGTCTATCCTGATGGCTAGCAATGTAGCTCTCGAGATAGCTGGATTGATAGCTACTGAGTTAGATATTATGGTAGCTACATAGCTAGGTCGCTAACGAGACTGATGGCTAGATAGAGAGATAACTAGATTAGTAGATTGTTAGCCAACCGCGTTGACGCTAGTGAGGTAGGCATCTAGCCAGCCACACCATTAGATGGCTCAGTAGACAGATAGCAAGTGAGTTTTACAGAGATTTAGCTGGATCCAACTAGGGCTCTCTCGTTTTCCATTTCACGCGGCCGCCAGAAAGCGAGTGAACGAGAGAGGGCACTCCACAAAGAGTTGCCTACAAAACTACCTAACTATTTTGCTGTGCAGAAATCCAGCTATCTCGCCACCCATCTGTCTAACGTTCAAGCTATCTAGCAACGCAGCTATTTAGCTATGTAGAGAGCTAACACGATCTCTGGCTGTCTTTCTCGCTGGCTATCAATCTACATAACGTGATATCCAGCTATCTAGCTGTCATGCTAACTAGTAAAGCAGCTTTCCGCCTATTTAGGGAGCCAGCAACCTATCAATTTGACTATCCATCCAGCTGTCCAGCTGTATAGTTAACAGCCTAAATAGCTACCTCTCTAACTAGCTAGCATGCTATCTATCTCTCTATCGAGCTAGCCACCTAGCTATGCACACTTCTAACTATTTACCTAGCTAGCTATCTTACTCTCTAGCTAGCTATATATTTAGATATCTCCCCAGTTATCTACCCCGTTGGCTAGCAATCCAACTATCCAGCTATTCAGCTATATAGCTAGCAGACAAGCTAGCTATCCAGTGATCTAATTACGGAGCTATCTAGCCATTTGTCTCTGTAACAATCAATCTAGCTATTTATTTCTTAATTTGGCTATCTAGCGTTTACATATCTCCTATTGCTATCCAACTATCTAGTTATTTACCAAGTAGTTATCCATCTAGCTAGCTGCATAGCTATCTAGCTATCTAACTATGTAGCCAGCTGGCCAACAAGCCTTCTAGCCATCTACTCATCAAGCCATCTCGTCATCTGACCACCCACCCATCTGGCGTTATTCAGCTCGCCATCTACCCAGCCAGCCAGCTTCCCAGCTGGTCAATTAGTCAACTAGCCAACTAGCCTTTCATCCGTCTAGCCAGACACCCATTTAGGCATCTAGTCATCCAGTCATCCAAATATATAGCCATTGTGAGCGACCTATCTGGCAATTAATTTGCTACCTAGAATCCCAGCAAATTAATTTGCTACCTCGCATCCCAGCCCCGAGCCCAAACACCAGGATCGTAGGACTGAAATGCAGCCAAAACTTGAGGAGCAACACCTTCAGATACTCATACAGGGGCAGCAACCTCACACACTCCATGTACACGTGGAACACGGACTCTTCCTCGTCGCAGAAAATACAGGCGGCCGGCGAGTCCGTGAACCGGCTCAAAAATTTGTTATACACAACGGCTCTGTGCAACACTCTCCACCCCAGGTCCCCGATGTAAAGGGGGAGGACTACCTTGTAGAGAGACCTCCACTGGGGACCACCCCCGCCATCAGGTGGCAACGCGGAGCGCCAAGACGTATCCGGACGGAAGACGAAGGCGAGGAGATGCAGAGTGTGCAGGAGCATCCTATACAGTAAACGACTGCCTGCCTCACGGAACGGCACGCTGGGCATCTGGGGGAGGCGGCTCAAGTTGTGTGGGGCCGGCTCCCGGGAAATATTCCGGAGCCTGGGCCCGATGAGCAGTTCCGGCGGAGCGGGGGTAAGCTCGGCCGGAATCACTCCAAGCTCACGCCGCTCCCCGACACCCACCGCGACAGCGTGAGGACCGGCCCCCACCACAGCCACAACACCCCCCTCCCCCTGAGGAGCAACGCGCTGACTGAATATGACCAAATTCCTCACTGTCAACACATCGCGGTAAAAGCTTGGCATGTCCCGCGTGGCGGGTCGACGGATGCCCGCCACCGGGAGCCGCCAAACCCCCCTTAGGCACTGGCCCTGGCGGAACAAATACGTGGCCAGAGCGTGCCACCTGGGAGGGTGCTCCGCGTACACGTATCTCCGCAGAGTCCTGAGAAGGAGAGCCGCCACCTGGGTACGCACGCATACCAAGGACTGGCCACCCTCCTCTAGCGGGAGACTCAGGACTGCTGCTGAGACCCAGTGTTTCCTCCCTCCCCAAAAGAAATCCATTAACCTCTTCTGTACAGCATTTACAAAGGTAGAGGGCGGGACAAGAGTAGCCAGCCGGTACCATAACATTGAGGCCACCAGCTGGTTTATGACCAGCACCCTACCCTGGAAAGAAATAACCCTTAGCAAGCCTGACCAGCGTCCCAGCCGGGCGACGACTTTCGTCTCTAGCTCCTGCCAGTTCCCCGGCCAAGCATCTTCAGTGGGACTCAGGTAGATCCCCAGGTAGAGGAGGTGCGTGGTGCTCCACGCATAATCCTTCATCTCCTCCGGCAGGGAGTCCACCTGCCACTGGCCCACTAAAAGTCCGGAGCACTTACTCCAGTTGATCCTAGCGGACGAAGCAGCTGAGAACACCAGCTGGCATTCGTGCATCCTCCGCAGGTGAACAGGATCAGTAAACGTAAGGAGAATGTCATCGGCATAGGCCGAGAGAACCAACTCCACCCCCGGTCCTGGTAGAACCAGGCCTGCCAACCGCCTCCTAAGACGACACAGGAATGGCTCCACACAGACCGAGTACAACTGCCCAGACATTGGGCACCCCTGGCGTACCCACCTCCCAAAGCGAATGGGAGCCAACAATGCACCGTTAATCTTCACGAGACACTCTGCTGCGGTGTACAAAAGCCGGACCCGGGCCACAAAATGCGGTCCAAACCCGAACGGTTGCAGTGTCCCGAAGAGGTAATCATGGTCCACCCTGTCAAAAGCCTTCTCCTGATCCAGGGATAGAAAAGCAGCTGACTGACCTGTGCCCTGGGCCAGATGGATCAGGTCTCTAACCAAATGGATGTTATCTTGGATGGACCGGCCAGGGACTGTATAGGACTGGTCAGGGTGGATGATTTGGGATAGTACGGAGCCCAGGCGATTTACCATCGCCCGTGGAAAAACTTTATATTCTGTACAGAGGAGAGAGACCGGGCGCCAGTTCTTCAACAGGCGGAGTTCGCCCTTCTTGGGTAGCAGGACAACGACTGCCCTGCGCTGTACAGCATTTACAAAGGTAGAGGGCGGGACAAGAGTAGCCAGCCGGTACCATAACATTGAGGCCACCAGCTGGTTTATGACCAGCACCCTACCCTGGAAAGAAATAACCCTTAGCAAGCCTGACCAGCGTCCCAGCCGGGGTCCAGGAGAGGGGCATCTCCCCGGTCGCCAGGCTCTCCCCCAGAACCTTCATGTAGTCACCCCCCAGGACATCCCAGAAGGCTCTAACAAACTCAACCGTCAGCCATTCCAGCCCAGGGGACTTACCCCTTCTGAGCTTGTGCAGGGTACCAGTCACCTCCTCCAATGATAAGGGGTCATCAAGCTGTTCGAACACCCCTCTATCTATAGTCGGTAGCCCCTCCCACAGGACCCGCTGAGCCTCCCCGCTGACACAATCCGCGGAGAATAGCGTTCCGTAAAACGACCGAACTAACGCACTAATCTCCTCTGGGTCTGTGACCGATGAGCCATCGTCCACGAGCAGCTCGACGAGCTGTTTGCGGGCTCCTCGCCCATTCTCCAGAGAGAGAAAGAAAGGTGAAGCCCGGTCCAGATCGTGCAGCATCTGGACTCGTGACCTCACGTAAGCACCTCGGGACCGATCACGCTACAGATCCCTCAGCGCTTCCTTCCTCTCCTGAAACTCTCCCCACTCACAGGAGTCCTCACAGTCCCGACCCAAGCGAGACTCTGCGTCGAGTAACTCCTTCTAGAGTCGCTCGACCGCCGCGTCCCGCCTTCTGGTCGACCCTCCCGTATAGTCCTGACAGAAAAGACGGATGTAAGCTTTCCCCACATCCCACCACTGCTTAAGGGAGGGGAAGCCCCTCTGCCTCTCTCTCCACTTCACCCAGAACCGCCTGAAAGACTCCCGGAATCGGCGACCCTCCAGCAGCTGGTTATTAAAGTGCCAGTACGCGGACCCAGCCCGCGTGCGCGCTGGAATGAAGTCCACTCACACCAGGCAGTGGTCCGAACATGGCACCGTCCGCATAGAGGCCGCCGAGACCCGGGAGACATACGCCCTGGAGATGTACACACTGTCCATACGGGAACCACCCCCCTCAGACCTCCGCGAAAACGCGTTGGAATCAGGGTGGAGATTCCGTCACGCATCAACCAGCTCAAAAGATTCAATCACACCTCTCAACTTCTTCGCCACTGCAGGGGCACACTGAATACCAGAGCGATCTCGCTCCTCAAGGGTACAATTGAAATCCCTCCCAAGGAAGACACATTCTCCGCAATCAATGGTGCTCAGCAGAGCAGTCATCTCCTGAAGTAACCGCGCCTGCATCGTGCCGGTGCTGGGGGCGTACACGTTAATGAAATGTAACGGCACGCCATCCAGGCTCACGGCCAGATAGAGCAAACGGCCTGGCACAACTTCGTGCACCTTCACAATCTCTGGCTGGAAAGTCGGGGCCAACAGGAAAGCCACCCCACTTGACTTTGTACTGAGGTGGCTCATGTAGACCCCTCCCTCCCACTCCAGGACCCAGGTGGGCTCATCACTAACAACAGTGTGCGTCTCTTGAAGAAAGCTCACTGCATACTTCCCCTCATTACATTAGTCCCAAAGCGTGTCACTCCACCAGCACTACCCACAGTGTGCCACTGCATCAGTACTAAAATATTGTTTGTTACTCCATTTGTACGACCCTACATTGTGCCACTGCACCAGTGCCTCCCCACAGAGCGTCACCATCAGGAATATCACTCGGGTTATCATCGCATCAGTACTACGCCAACGTGTGTCACTCCATCAGTACAATCCAGTGATTATCACTCCATCAGTATACCACGAAGCGTGTCACTCCATCAGTATTACCCCACAGTGTCAACCCATCAGTACTTCCTCGCAGTGTCACTCCATTAGTATTCCCCACAGTGTGTCACTACATCAGTCCTACCTCACTTTGTCACTCCAACAGTAATTCCCCACAGTTTCACTCTATTAGTATTTCTCCACCATGTCTCACCCCATTAGTGCTACCCGATGTTTATCATTCAATCAGGACTATCCCAGTGGGTCACCCCATAATTGTTGCCACAAATTGTGTCACTCCATCAGTATTACCAAACAGTGTGTCACAGCATTAGTACTACATCACAGATTGTCATCACAATAGTACTACCGCTCAGTGTGTCACTCCGTCGGTGAAACCACACAGTGTCTCACTGCATTAATACAACTCCATGATGTGACACTCCATCAGCACTGCCCAACATCATGTCACTCCAGTGCAACCCTAGAACGTGTCACTCCATCAATGCTCCCCGCAGTATCTTCTTCCATCAGTAATCCCCAAAGTGTTTCACAACACCAGGACTACCTCAAATCTGCCATTCCATCCTTAATACCCCACAGTGTGCTAACCCATCGCAGCGACTCCATACTGTGTAATTCCATCACTATTTCACCACAGTTTTTCATCGCGACAGAACTAACGCAGAGCGTGTCAGTCCATCAGTATTACTGCGTCACTCCAACAGAATGTGCTATTACATCCGTGCTACCCCACAGTGTGTCATTCCGTCAATACACCTCCACAGTACGTCATTACACCAGTACTACTCCACAGTGTTACACTCCATCAGTACAACACTGGAGCGTGTCACTCCATCAGTACTACTCTACAATATGTTATTCCATCAGTACCACACCACAGTGATGCATTCCATAAGTACTGCCTTAAGCTTGTTATTCCATTTTGTACAACCACACGGACTCATTCAATTAGTATTACCCAACAGTGTAACCCTCCATCTGTATGCCCCACCGTCAGTCCTTACCATTCCACAATGTGCAACCCGACAGTACCACCAAAGATTGGGTCAATACTTCAGTACTAGCCCACTGTGCGCCATTCTGTCCACACTACCCCCAGTGTGTCATTCAATCAGCACTACACCGAAGAATCTCACTCCGTCAGTACAACCGCGCAGTGTGTCAGACCATCAGTAATACGCACCGTGTGTCACTCCATCAATACTGCACCACAGCGTGTCACTACATCAGTGTTACCCCACGGGATGTAGTTGCACACTGAAGTAGTACTGACGGAGTGACAAACTGCGTGGTGGTACTGATGCAATGGCCTCACAATTTGTCACTAAATCAGTGCTATTCCACTGAGTGTCACTCCGTCAGTACTACTCCGCAGTTAGTCATAACAACAGTACTACACATTGTGCCACTCCATGAGTATTACCCGCAGTGTGTCACTACATCAGTAGAGCCCCACTGTGTATCATTCCATCAGAACAACCGCAAAGTGTGTCACTTCATCAGTACTACTGCAAATTGTGTCACTCCATCTGTACCAAACCACAGTATGTTAATCCACCCGTACTGCATCAACTGGGGTCACTCCATCAGTACTACAGCGCATTGTGTCACTCCATCAGTACTACCCCACATTGTGTCACTCCATCAGTGCACTGCACAGTGTGTCACTCCATCAGTACTACTGCGCAGTGTGTGACTTCATCAATACAACTTCAAAGTGTGTCACTGCATCTGTACCAACCCACAGTGTGTTAATCTACCATACATTTTGTCACTCCATCAGTTCCACTGTACAGTGTGTCACTCCATCAGTAATGCCCCACAGCGTGTCACGTCGTCACTAAAACCCACAGTATGCCATTACATCATTACAAACACACATGTTCACACCCTGAAACACAGTCAAACACGCACACACACATAGCCGCGCACGAAGACACACACAATCTCTCAAATGCAATCACAAAGAATCAAATATACTCTCACACATTCTCACATGCAATCACACGTACACATGCACTCACACTAACAGATATTCACGCGCACCAGCACGAAGAGACACGCACTCATTTGCACACACTTACACACGAACACATTCTCTGAAAAGTGAAAGGTTATCCCACTTTTTAAGAAAGGAGGGAAGAGAGAAAACGGGTACTTATAGACCAGTTAATCTGACATCAGTGGTGGGGAAGATGCTGGAGTCAATTATAAAAGACGAAATTGCTGAGCATTTGGATAGCAGTAACAGGATCATTTCGAGTCAGCATGGATTTACGAAGGGGAAATCATGCTTGACAAATCTACTGGAATTTTTTGAGGATGTAACTAGGAAAATTGACAGGGGAGAGTCAGTGGATGTGGTGTACCTCGACTTTCAGAAAGCCTTCGACAAGGTCCCACATAGGAGATTAGTCGGCAAAATTAGAGCACATGGTATTGGGGGTAGGGTACTGACATGGATAGAAAATTGGTTGACAGACAGAAAGCAAAGAGTGGGGATAAATGGGTCCCTTTCGGAATGGCAGGCAGTGACCAGTGGGGTACCGCAAGGTTCGGTGCTGGGACCCCAGCTATTTACGATATACATTAATGACTTAGATGAAGGGATTAAAAGTACCATTAGTAAATTTGCAGATGATACTAAGCTGGGGGGTAGTGTGAATTGTGAGGAAGATGCAATAAGGCTGCAGGGTGACTTGGACATGTTGTGTGAGTGGGCGGATGCATGGCAGATGCAGTTTAATGTAGATAAGTGTGAGGTTATTCACTTTGGAAGTAAGAATAGAAAGGCAGATTATTATCTGAATGGTGTCAAGTTAGGAAGAGGGGATGTTCAACGAGATCTGGGTGTCCTAGTGCATCAGTCAATGAAAGGAAGCATGCAGGTACAGCAGGCAGTGAAGAAAGCCATTGGAATGTTGGACTTCATAACAAGAAGAGTTGAGTATAGGAGCAAAGAGGTCCTTCTACAGTTGTACCGGGCCCTGGTGAGACCGCACCTGGAGTACTGTGTGCAGTTTTTGTCTCCAAATTTGAGGAAGGATATTCTTGCGATTGAGGGCGTGCAGCGTAGGTTCACTAGGTTAATTCCCGGAATGGCGGGACTGTCGTATGTTGAAAGGCTGGAGCCATTAGGCTTGTATACAGTGGAATTTAGAAGGATGAGGGGGGATCTTATTGAAACATATAAGATAATTAGAGGATTGGACACATTAGAGGCAGGAAACATGTTCCCAATGTTGGGGGAGTCCAGAACAAGGGGCCACAGTTTAAGAATAAGGGGTAGGCCATTTAGAACGGAGACGAGGAAGAACTTTTACAGTCGGAGAATGGTGAAGGTGTGGAATTCTCTGCCTCAGAATGCAGCAGAGGCCAGTTCGTTGGATGCTTTCAAGAGAGAGCTGGATAGAGCTCTTAAGGATAGCGGAGTGAGGGGGTATGGGGAGAAGGCAGGAACGGGGTACTGATTGAGAGTGATCAGCCATGATCGCATTGAATGGCGGTGCTGGCTCGAAGTGCTGAATGGCCTACTACTGCACCTATTGTCTATTGTCTATTGTCTATTGTTGCAAGGCACCAGGGGCGGAATATGAAGTGGCGTTCTTTCAGTTTGTATGTCGCTTCAGTGTGGCAATAGAGAAAGCAAAGGACAGAAAGGTCATTGTGGGAAGGCGAGTTACAACGGGAAGATCCGGGAGGCCTTGACGGAACGACGGTAAGTGTTCGGCTGAACGGTCGCCGAGTCTCCACTTGACCACGCCGATGCAAAGGAAACCATATCTGGAACACCGCATGCAATAGAAGGGGTTAGATGAGGTGCATGTGAACAGCAGCCTCACCTGGAAGGGCTATTGAAGTGTGAGGGAACGGGGTGGAGAGACATCCCATGGTGGCTGGCCGTTTTAACCGCACTTCGCAAGAAAGGCCTTGGAGAGAGAGGTGAGGGCGAGAGGTGTTGGGGAAAAGAGAGAGACAGATAGGGATTACAGTGATGAAAGCAAGAGATAGCGGAGAAGACGAAAGAAGGGATGGAGGGAGAGTTAAGTAACAAAGGGAGAGTGAGAACATGAAAAGAGAGCGGAGTTCAGATCGCGTGGGTTGGCAAAACGGAGCGATGGAAGGATCAGATAGTTAGAAAGAAACGGAGGGATAAATGCAATGGGAGTGAGAAGGAGCAGGGGGGGGTTAGGAGAGAGAGGTTGACAGAGAGATGGCGGAGCCAAGAGGAAGAATAGAGATGGTAGGAGAGAGTGGTAGTTCAGAGAGAGCGACAGCAGTAAGGATGGAGGGAGAGAGAAAGGGAGGAGGGAGAGAGAAAGGGAGGAGGGAGGGAGAGAAAGGGAGGAGGGAGATGTGCCGCATCATTCGCTGTGTTTTTTGGGTTTCGGACAATTCTGAAGCCTCAATGTTTCTGTTCTCTGAGTGTCGTGAGTCTTTGGGTCGTTCCTCCTCAGAGGTGATGAAGGCAGAGAATGTTATTGTCCCGGCGCAAAATCAGACCCACTGCAGGCGAGCAAGGAGTGAATGGTTACCGGCCTCGCCGGGAGTGTGGGGGTGAGGTTGCAGTCAGTTAAGCCGCGATCATATTGAGTGGTAAAGCAGAGAGGAGGGTACACTTTAGTGCGAGGTGATCTGTTGATCTAATTCCTCAAGCTGTGGACAAATGTCGCCCAGTCCACCTTCAAACTGGGCACCAGAAGCCCTGAGAGGGTCCCTGGAATTTGGGATCGCCTTAGTGAGTGAAGCGGATTGAAGGAGATCAGACAAACAACACGTGGCGGAGAGTTGGACCAGATGGAGTTTGAACCAATATTCCCTTTGCTGGAACAATGCCGCTCCCAATTTCCATCCCTCAGTATCGCCACAATTCCCAGCCTTTGGAGTTTCTCAATCAATTCCCTGAATAAATCACGACCTGTCTCAGCAGGGATTTCACTCTCACACAGACACACACACCCTCACGCACTGACGCTCATGCACACACGATCATGGTATACACACTCATGCTGTGACATAAGCGCAAGGACATATATTCACACACTCAATCACAGTCAAACACGCATACACACACATACCAGAACCCGAACATGCACACAATCTCACAGATTCAGTCACATGCACTCAAATACTCTCTCACGCATTATCACATACAGTCACATACACATGCACTCACAGTAACAGGAACACAGCTACAAGCACAAAGAGAC
>NC_135991.1:677838-704436 GCF_053455715.1 Rhinoraja longicauda
TGACATAATGTGGGATGGAATTGATGGAGTGACACTGTGCGGTAGTACTGATGGAGTGACGCACTGTGGGGTAGTACTGGTATAACAGTAGACTGTTGGATAGTACTGATGGAGTGACGCACTGTGGGGTAGTACTGGTGTAACGGTATACTGTGGGATAGTACTGATGGAGTGACATCGGCGAGTCCAAGCGCAAGCTCGACGATCGTTTCGCTGAACAGCTCCACACAGTCCTACCTGATCTCCCGGTTGCTCAGCACTTTAACTCATCCCCGCTCCCCCATTCCCAATCTGAACTTTCTGTCCTTGGCATCCCCCATTGTAAGAGTGAGGGTCCAGCGCAAATTGGAGGAACTGCACCTCATACTTCGCTTGGGCAGTTAACATACCAGCGATATGAACATTGACTTCTCTAACTTCAATTAGCCATTGCTTTCCCTCTCTCTCCATCCCTCCTCCTTCCCAGTTCTCCACCAGTCTCACTGTCCCGAACAAAATTCAATCTCTTTCCCGCCGACCTCTGTGACATCAGTCTAAAGAAGGGTCTAGACCCGAAACGTCACCCATTCTTTCTCTCCAGATATGCTGCCTGTCTCGTTGAGTTCCACCAGCATTTTGTGTCTACCTTCCATTTAAACCAGCATCTGCATTTCTTTCCTACACGAAGTATAAGGCACGGCAGGACTTTCGGCTAATAATAGCTGTGCCGAACATGAGACGACCACCCTTACCTGCCTGCTCACAATGCCTATCCCTTCATTACTTGAAAATCTGAACTTGTCTTAAATATCACTATTGTATCTGCCTCCAACACCAGTGGAGTTGCTGGTAAGATTTTAGGACCCGTTATACAGGATGATGTGACAGAGAGTACTTATCTGTGCATGATGAAATAGGCATAAGTTGGTTGGCTTTGTGAAGGGAAGGTCGTGTTTGATAAATTTGCTGGAATTATTTGAAGAATTAAATAGCAAGGGCAGCCAAAGGAGAGACAGTAGATGTTGTTTTCAGAAAACATTTGACCAGGTGTCACAAGATGGCTGCTTAGGAAGATGAGAGCCCACGGTGTCAAACGGCAGATACCAGCATGGATAACTGGTTGGCTGGATGGCAGAAGACAAAGAGTGGCAATAAAAGGTGATTTTTTTCTCGTTGGATAACAGTAACTAGTGGAGATCTTCAAGGATCGGTGTTTGTCCGCTACTCCACGTTTTATATTATGATTTGGATTAGGGGATTGAAGGCTTTGTGGCCAAGTTTGCGGATGTTACGAAAAGAGGTGGAAGGGCAGGTAGTTTAGAGAAAGCATGGACTTCGCAGAAGGACTTGGACATGTTGGGGGAATGGGCAGAGAAGTGGCAGATGGAATATAGTGTAGCAAAGTGCGGAGTACTGCATTTTGGTAGTAGGAATAATGGCGTAGACTATTGTCTAAGTGGGAAAATAATCCATCAATCTGAAGTTCAAAGGGACTTAGGAGTGCTGGTTATCGTGTCGTATCTCCGTTCGTGCTACGGCCTAACAACGTGGAGTCGGCGGCCTCCAGCTGGGATCGACCTTGAAGAATCCGGTGGCAGGGCCTGGACTTGCCATCTCGGAGGCTTCGGCCGTGGGCCCTGCAGACCGCAACATCTGGAGTTCGCAGGTCCCTGGCTGGCGACCGGCTTTCGGGAGCTCCAGCCGTAGCAGCTTCGACCGCCCCGAAGCGCGAGGTTTGATCGACCCGCTCGCAGGGCCTTCATCGCCCTGCGTGGCCTGGCCGCGGCACTTCCCATCACCCGGTGGGGGCTTAGGACCTTCATCGGCCTGCTCGGCTCGGCCCTGGGACTGTCCATCGCCCGGTGGGGGCTTCAAAAGTCGAGAGCCTCGATCGCCTCGTGGCACCACGGGAGAAGAATGAGGAGGAGATAAGACTTTTCTTTGCCTTCCATCACAGGCATCTTATTATTATTATTATTATTATTATTATTATTATTATTATTATTATTATTATTATTATTATTATTATTATTATTATTATTATTATTATTATTATTATTATTATTATTATTATTATTATTATTATTATTATTATTATTATTATTATTATTATTATTATTATTATTATTATTATTATTATTATTATTATTATTATTATTATTATTATTATTATTATTATTATTATTATTATTATTATTATTATTCCCAATTTTTTTATCTGCAAGTTGAATCGGTGAGAATGATCAGCCATGATCACATGGAATGGTGGTGCTCGAAGGGCCGAATTGCCTACTCCTGCACCTATTGAAAGCCAATGGAATGTTGGCCTTCGTAACAAGAGGAGTTGAGTATAGGAGCAAAGAGGTCCTTCTACAGTTGTACCGGGCCCTGGTGAGACCGCACCTGGAGTACTGTGTGCAGTTTTGGTCTCCAAATTTGAGGAAGGATATTCTTGCTATGGAGGGCGTGCAGCGTAGGTTCACTAGGTTAATTCCCGGAATGTCGGGATTGTCGTATGTTGAAAGGCTGGAGCGATTGGGCTTGTATACACTGGAATTTAGAAGGATGAGGGGGGATCTTATTGAAACATATAAGATAATTAGGGGATTGGACACATTAGAGGCAGATAACATGTTCCCAATGTTGGGGGAGTCCAGAACAAGGGGCCACAGTTTAAGAATAAGGGTTAGGCCATTTAGAACGGAGATGAGGAAGAACTTTTTCAGTCAGAGAGTGGTGAAGGTGTGGAATTCTCTACCTCAGAAGGCAGTGGAGGCCAGTTCGTTGGATACTTTCAAGAGAGAGCTGGATAGAGCTCTTAAGGATAGCGGAGTGAGGGGGTATGTGGAGAAGGCAGGAACGGGGTACTGATTGAGAGTGATCAGCCATGATCGCATTGAATGGCGGTGCTGGCTCGAAGGGCTGAATGGCCTACTCCTGCACCTATTGTCTATTGTCTATTGTCTATTGTCTATTGTCTAATGGAAGCAAACTCATTGCTTGCATTTATTTCAAGAGGACTTGTATACAGAAACACGGATGTAATTTTGAGGCTATACAAGGCGACGGGAAGGCCGCATTTGGAATATTGTGAGCAATTCTGGGCACCATATCAGAGGAAAGATGTGCTGGCTGTGGAGAGGGTCCAGAGGAGGTTTACAAGAATGATCCCAGCAATAAGTTAACCTATGGCGAGCGTTTGGTCGACTCCCGGATTGCACTCGGAGTTTAGAAGTATGAGGGTGGACCTCATTGAAACATACAGATATGTGAATGGTTTAGATCCAGTGGATGTGGAAATTATGTTTCCACTTGTGGGAGCGTCTCGGACAAGAGATCATTTCCTCAGAATTAATCTACGTTCTCTTTTGAAGATGATCAGATATTTAATTAGTCAGAAGGTGATGAATTTGTGGAATTATTTGCCACAACAGGCTGTGTAGGTCACGTCAGTGGATATTTAAAGGCGTAGACAGAAAGATTCTGGATTAATACAGGTATCAGAAGTTATGGGGATAAGGTAGGAGAATGGGGATTGAAGGGAAAAAGATTGGCGGATAAGACGATTGGCCGAATGGTCTAATTCTACTCCTATTCCTTATCACCCAATGCCCACCTGCGGTATTGCGTTCGATGCACTTAATGCCCCTTGCTTTCCCCGCACACCTCGTTTAAACTTCATCCCTTTCACCAAAAAGGGGTGGCCTTCAATACTTGATATTTCCATTTTGAGAGGAATGTTCTGACTGTTTACCATATATTTGCCTCTCATAATTTGCTATCGATCTATCAGGTTACTGCCCGAACTACGATGAATCAGTCCAACGTCTGGTTGTTCATACGCCCCAGGCGATGTTCTTGTAAACGCCTTGAACACGATTTCCGAAGCGCCCATATACTTCGTGTACGAGAGCGAACATAACTGTGCACAATGCTGCAAAAGCGGCCGAAGTAAAGTTCTCTAAAGTTGAATATTGACATCTGACTCATATTCAATGACTCGGTCAAATATAGCAAGCATTCTACGTGGCTTATTTATCACTGTAAACGTACTACCACGATTTGCGTGTTTCGCATTGGGAACTCAAGGTCCATCATAAGCAATGCTGATGCTGCGATGCACTTGTCTTGTACAGACAGTGAGGGCTGTTGTGCCTCGATGTTGCAGTGTACTGTTGATGTTCAACCACGGGTGGGCGCCATGACAGTATATTGCCACTGTACATGAACTGAGTTGCGCTGTGTGTGGATGTTGCCGTGTGCTGCTGATGTTCATCCACGGGAGGGCGACGTGATATTGCCAGTTGGTTGAGCCGAACTGAGCGGAGGTGTTCAGCGAAACGATCGCCGAGCCTGCGCTTGGTGTCGCCGATTGAGAGACGTTGACACTCGGAACAGCGGATGCAGTTGATGAGGTTGGAGGAGGTGCAGGTGAACCTCTGCCTCACCTGGGAAAAATGTTTGGGTCCTTGGATGTAGTTGAGGGGGGAGGTAAAGGGACTCGCCCCTCGAACAACACCTGTCCCTTTAACACCCCACTCGACCAACACCTGTACCTTTACCTGCCCCTCGATCAACACCTGTCCCTTTACCTCTCCCCAACTAGCCTTCTAACCGTCTCGCCAAACAGCCATCTACCTTTCAAGCGATCTAACCATCCAGCCATCTAGCCATCTTAGCTAGCCATCTATACGTATAGCTATTTAGTTAGCGATCTAACTATCTAGCTGGGTATCACAAAATGCTGATCAGGCAGCATCTAGGAGAGAGGGAATGGGTGACATTTCGGGTCGAGACCCTTCTTCAGTCTCGACCCGAAACGTCATCCATTCCCTCTCTCCAAGATGCTGCCTGACCTGCTGAGTTACTCCAGCATTTTATGAAACCTTCGATTTGTACCAGCATCTGCATTTATTTTCCTAACTATCCAGCTATCGCACGTGCTAGGTAGCTATCTATCTAGCTGGATCTAACAAGATCTCCCTCTCTCCTGAGGCCCACAGAGGACGAGAGAGAGAGAGCGCACCCCTCAAATAGCTGCCTAGATAGAGAGCTACCTATCTTACTATCAATATAAGCAGCTATCTCGCCATACAGATATCCAGCTTTCTAGCTGTCTAGCATTGCATGTAGATAACTATCTAATTAGTTCGCTATCTTGCTATCGAGATAGCTCACACGCTGACTGGCAGTCTATCCTGATGGCTAGCAATGTAGCTCTCGAGATAGCTGGATTGATAGCTACTGAGTTAGATATTATGGTAGCTACATAGCTAGGTCGCTAACGAGACTGATGGCTAGATAGAGAGATAACTAGATTAGTAGATTGTTAGCCAACCGCGTTGACGCTAGTGAGGTAGGCATCTAGCCAGCCACACCATTAGATGGCTCAGTAGACAGATAGCAAGTGAGTTTTACAGAGATTTAGCTGGATCCAACTAGGGCTCTCTCGTTTTCCATTTCACGCGGCCGCCAGAAAGCGAGTGAACGAGAGAGGGCACTCCACAAAGAGTTGCCTACAAAACTACCTAACTATTTTGCTGTGCAGAAATCCAGCTATCTCGCCACCCATCTGTCTAACGTTCAAGCTATCTAGCAACGCAGCTATTTAGCTATGTAGAGAGCTAACACGATCTCTGGCTGTCTTTCTCGCTGGCTATCAATCTACATAACGTGATATCCAGCTATCTAGCTGTCATGCTAACTAGTAAAGCAGCTTTCCGCCTATTTAGGGAGCCAGCAACCTATCAATTTGACTATCCATCCAGCTGTCCAGCTGTATAGTTAACAGCCTAAATAGCTACCTCTCTAACTAGCTAGCATGCTATCTATCTCTCTATCGAGCTAGCCACCTAGCTATGCACACTTCTAACTATTTACCTAGCTAGCTATCTTACTCTCTAGCTAGCTATATATTTAGATATCTCCCCAGTTATCTACCCCGTTGGCTAGCAATCCAACTATCCAGCTATTCAGCTATATAGCTAGCAGACAAGCTAGCTATCCAGTGATCTAATTACGGAGCTATCTAGCCATTTGTCTCTGTAACAATCAATCTAGCTATTTATTTCTTAATTTGGCTATCTAGCGTTTACATATCTCCTATTGCTATCCAACTATCTAGTTATTTACCAAGTAGTTATCCATCTAGCTAGCTGCATAGCTATCTAGCTATCTAACTATGTAGCCAGCTGGCCAACAAGCCTTCTAGCCATCTACTCATCAAGCCATCTCGTCATCTGACCACCCACCCATCTGGCGTTATTCAGCTCGCCATCTACCCAGCCAGCCAGCTTCCCAGCTGGTCAATTAGTCAACTAGCCAACTAGCCTTTCATCCGTCTAGCCAGACACCCATTTAGGCATCTAGTCATCCAGTCATCCAAATATATAGCCATTGTGAGCGACCTATCTGGCAATTAATTTGCTACCTAGAATCCCAGCAAATTAATTTGCTACCTCGCATCCCAGCCCCGAGCCCAAACACCAGGATCGTAGGACTGAAATGCAGCCAAAACTTGAGGAGCAACACCTTCAGATACTCATACAGGGGCAGCAACCTCACACACTCCATGTACACGTGGAACACGGACTCTTCCTCGTCGCAGAAAATACAGGCGGCCGGCGAGTCCGTGAACCGGCTCAAAAATTTGTTATACACAACGGCCTGTGCAACACTCTCCACCCCAGGTCCCCGATGTAAAGGGGGAGGACTCCCTTGTAGAGAGACCTCCACTGGGGACCACCCCCGCCATCAGGTGGCAACGCGGAGCGCCAAGACGTATCCGGACGGAAGACGAAGGCGAGGAGATGCAGAGTGTGCAGGAGCATCCTATACAGTAAACGACTGCCTGCCTCACGGAACGGCACGCTGGGCATCTGGGGGAGGCGGCTCAAGTTGTGTGGGGCCGGCTCCCGGGAAATATTCCGGAGCCTGGGCCCGATGAGCAGTTCCGGCGGAGCGGGGGTAAGCTCGGCCGGAATCACTCCAAGCTCACGCCGCTCCCCGACACCCACCGCGACAGCGTGAGGACCGGCCCCCACCACAGCCACAACACCCCCCTCCCCCTGAGGAGCAACGCGCTGACTGAATATGTCCAAATTCCTCACTGTCAACACATCGCGGTAAAAGCTTGGCATGTCCCGCGTGGCGGGTCGACGGATGCCCGCCACCTGGAGCCGCCAAACCCCCCTTAGGCACTGGCCCTGGCGGAACAAATACGTGGCCAGAGCGTGCCACCTGGGAGGGTGCTCCGCGTACACGTATCTCCGCAGAGTCCTGAGAAGGAGAGCCGCCACCTGGGTACGCACGCATACCAAGGACTGGCCACCCTCCTCTAGCGGGAGACTCAGGACTGCTGCTGAGACCCAGTGTTTCCTCCCTCCCCAAAAGAAATCCATTAACCTCTTCTGTACAGCATTTACAAAGGTAGAGGGCGGGACAAGAGTAGTCAGCCGGTACCATAACATTGAGGCCACCAGCTGGTTTATGACCAGCACCCTACCCTGGAAAGAAATAACCCTTAGCAAGCCTGACCAGCGTCCCAGCCGGGCGACGACTTTCGTCTCTAGCTCCTGCCAGTTCCCCGGCCAAGCATCTTCAGTGGGACTCAGGTAGATCCCCAGGTAGAGGAGGTGCGTGGTGCTCCACGCATAATCCTTCATCTCCTCCGGCAGGGAGTCCACCTGCCACTGGCCCACTAAAAGTCCGGAGCACTTACTCCAGTTGATCCTAGCGGACGAAGCAGCTGAGAACACCTGCTGGCATTCGCGCATCCTCCGCAGGTGAACAGGATCAGTAAACGTAAGGAGAATGTCATCGGCATAGGCCGAGAGAACCAACTCCACCCCCGGTCCTGGTAGAACCAGGCCTGCCAACCGCCTCCTAAGACGACACAGGAATGGCTCCACACAGACCGAGTACAACTGCCCAGACATTGGGCACCCCTGGCGTACCCCCCTCCCAAAGCGAATGGGAGCCAACAATGCACCGTTAATCTTCACGAGACACTCTGCTGCGGTGTACAAAAGCCGGACCCGGGCCACAAAATGCGGTCCAAACCCGAACGGTTGCAGTGTCCCGAAGAGGTAATCATGGTCCACCCTATCAAAAGCCTTCTCCTGATCCAGGGATAGAAAAGCAGCTGACTGACCTGTGCCCTGGGCCAGATGGATCAGGTCTCTAACCAAATGGATGTTATCTTGGATGGACCGGCCAGGGACTGTATAGGACTGGTCAGGGTGGATGATTTGGGATAGTACGGAGCCCAGGCGATTTACCATCGCCCGTGGAAAAACTTTATATTCTGTACAGAGGAGAGAGACCGGGCGCCAGTTCTTCAACAGGCGGAGTTCGCCCTTCTTGGGTAGCAGGACAACGACTGCCCTGCGCTGTACAGCATTTACAAAGGTAGAGGGCGGGACAAGAGTAGCCAGCCGGTACCATAACATTGAGGCCACCAGCTGGTTTATGACCAGCACCCTACCCTGGAAAGAAATAACCCTTAGCAAGCCTGACCAGCGTCCCAGCCGGGGTCCAGGAGAGGGGCATCTCCCCGGTCGCCAGGCTCTCCCCCAGAACCTTCATGTAGTCACCCCCCAGGACATCCCAGAAGGCTCTAACAAACTCAACCGTCAGCCATTCCAGCCCAGGGGACTTACCCCTTCTGAGCTTGTGCAGGGTACCAGTCACCTCCTCCAATGATAAGGGGTCATCAAGCTGTTCGAACACCCCTCTATCTATAGTCGGTAGCCCCTCCCACAGGACCCGCTGAGCCTCCCCGCTGACACAATCCGCGGAGAATAGCGTTCCGTAAAACGACCGAACTAACGCACTAATCTCCTCTGGGTCTGTGACCGATGAGCCATCGTCCACGAGCAGCTCGACGAGCTGTTTGCGGGCTCCTCGCCCATTCTCCAGAGAGAGAAAGAAAGGTGAAGCCCGGTCCAGATCGTGCAGCATCTGGACTCGTGACCTCACGTAAGCACCTCGGGACCGCTCAAGCTGCAGGTCCCTCAGCGCTTCCTTCCTCTCCTGAAACTCTCCCCACTCACAGGAGTCCTCACCGACCCGGCCCAAGCGAGACTCTGCGTCGAGTAACTCCTTCTAGAGTCGCTCGACCGCCGCGTCCCGCCTTCTGGTCGACCCTCCCGTATAGTCCTGACAGAAAAGACGGATGTAAGCTTTCCCCACATCCCACCACTGCTTAAGGGAGGGGAAGTCCCTCTGCCTCTCTCTCCACTTCACCCAGAACCGCCTGAAAGACTCCCGGAATCGGCGACCCTCCAGCAGCTGGTTATTAAAGTGCCAGTACGCGGACCCAGCCCGTGTGCGCGCTGGAATGAAGTCCACTCACACCAGGCAGTGGTCCGAACATGGCACCGTCCGCATAGAGGCCGCCGAGACCCGGGAGACATACGCCCTGGAGATGTACACACTGTCCATACGGGAACCACCCCCCTCAGACCTCCGCGAAAACGCGTTGGAATCAGGGTGGAGATTCCGTCACGCATCAACCAGCTCAAAAGATTCAATCACACCTCTCAACTTCTTCGCCACTGCAGGGGCACACTGAATACCAGAGCGATCTCGCTCCTCAAGGGTACAATTGAAATCCCTCCCAAGGAAGACACATTCTCCGCAATCAATGGTGCTCAGCAGAGCAGTCATCTCCTGAAGTAACCGCGCCTGCATCGTGCCGGTGCTGGGGGCGTACACGTTAATGAAATGTAACGGCACGCCATCCAGGCTCACGGCCAGATAGAGCAAACGGCCTGGCACAACTTCGTGCACCTTCACAATCTCTGGCTGGAAAGTCGGGGCCAACAGGAAAGCCACCCCACTTGACTTTGTACTGAGGTGGCTCATGTAGACCCCTCCCTCCCACTCCAGGACCCAGGTGGGCTCATCACTAACAACAGTGTGCGTCTCTTGAAGAAAGCTCACTGCATACTTCCCCTCATTACATTAGTCCCAAAGCGTGTCACTCCACCAGCACTACCCACAGTGTGCCACTGCATCAGTACTAAAATATTGTTTGTTACTCCATTTGTACGACCCTACATTGTGCCACTGCACCAGTGCCTCCCCACAGAGCGTCACCATCAGGAATATCACTCGGGTTATCGTCGCATCAGTACTACGCAACGTGTGTCACTCCATCAGTACAATCCAGTGATTATCACTCCATCAGTATACCACGAAGCGTGTCACTCCATCAGTATTACCCCACAGTGTCAACCCATCAGTACTTCCTCGCAGTGTCACACCATCATTATTCCCCACAGTGTGTCACTACATCAGTCCTACCTCACTTTGTCACTCCAACAGTAATTCCCCACAGTTTCACTCTATTAGTATTTCTCCACCATGTCTCACCCCATTAGTGCTACCCGATGTTTATCATTCAATCAGGACTATCCCAGTGGGTCACTCCATAAGTGCTGCCACAAATTGTGTCACTCCATCAGTATTGCCGCTCAGTGTGTCACAGCATTAGTACTACACCACAGTTTGTCATCACCATAGTACTACCGCTCAGTGTTTCACTCCGTCGGTGAAACCACACAGTGTCTCACTGCATCAATACAACTCCATGATGTTACACTCCATCAGCACTGCCCAACATCATGTCACTCCAGTGCAACCCTAGAACGTGTCACTCCATCAATGCTCCCCGCAGTATCTTCTTCCATCAGTAATCCCCAAAGTGTTTCACAACACCAGGACTACCTCAAATCTGCCATTCCATCCTTAATACCCCACAGTGTGCTAAACCATCGCAGCGACTCCATAGTGTGTAATTCCATCACTATTTCACCACAGTTTTTCATCGCGACAGAACTAACGCAGAGCGTGTCAGTCCATCAGTATTACTGCGTCACTCCAACAGAATGTGCTATTACATCCGTGCTACCCCACAGTGTGTCATTCCGTCAATACACCTCCACAGTACGTCATTACACCAGTACTACTCCACAGTGTTACACTCCATCAGTACAACACTGGAGCGTGTCACTCCATCAGTACTACTCTACAATATGTTATTCCATCAGTACCACACCACAGTGATGCATTCCATAAGTACTGCCTTAAGCTTGTTATTCCATTTTGTACAACCACACGGACTCATTCAATTAGTATTACCCAACAGTGTAACCCTCCATCTGTATGCCCCACCGTCAGTCCTTACCATTCCACAATGTGCAACCCGACAGTACCACCAAAGATTGGGTCAATACTTCAGTACTAGCCCACTGTGCGCCATTCTGTCCACACTATCCCCAGTGTGTCATTCACTCAGCACTACACCGAAGAATCTCACTCCGTCAGTACAACCGCGCAGTGTGTCAGACCATCAGTAATACGCACCGTGTGTCACTCCATCAATACTGCACCACAGCGTGTCACTACATCAGTGTTACCCCACGGGATGTAGTTGCACACTGAAGTAGTACTGACGGAGTGACAAACTGCGTGGTGGTACTGATGCAATGGCCTCACAATTTGTCACTAAATCAGTGCTATTCCACTGAGTGTCACTCCGTCAGTACTACTCCGCAGTTTGTCATAAAAACAGTACTACACATTGTGCCACTCCAAGAGTATTACCCGCAGTGTGTCACTACATCAGTAGTGCCCCACTGTGTATCATTCCATCAGAACAACTGCAAAGTGTGTCACTTCATCAGTACTACTGCAAATTGTGTCACTCCATCTGTACCAACCCACAGTATGTTAATCCACCCGTACTGCATCAACTGGGGTCACTCCATCAGTACTACAGCGCATTGTGTCACTCCATCAGTACTACCCCACATTGTGTCACTCCATCAGTGCACTGCACAGTGTGTCACTCCATCAGTACTACTGCGCAGTGTGTGACTTCATCAATACAACTTCAAAGTGTGTCACTGCATCTGTACCAACCCACAGTGTGTTAATCTACCATACATTGTGTCACTCCATCAGTTCCACTGCACAGTGTGTCACTCCATCAGTAATGCCCCACAGCGTGTCACGTCGTCACTAAAACCCACAGTATTGCATTACATCATTACAAACACACATGTTCACACCCTGAAACACAGTCAAACACGCACACACACATAGCCGCGCACGAAGACACACACAATCTCTCAAATGCAATCACAAAGAATCAAATATACTCTCACACATTCTCACATACAATCACACGTACACATGCACTCACACTAACAGATATTCACGCGCACCAGCACGAAGAGACACGCACTCATTCGCACACACTTACACACGAACACATTCTCTGAAAAGTGAAAGGTTATCCCACTTTTTAAGAAAGGAGGGAGAGAGAAAACGGGTAATTATAGACCAGTTAATCTGACATCAGTGGTGGGGAAGATGCTGGAGTCAATTATAAAAGACGAAATTGCTGAGCATTTGGATAGCAGTAACAGGATCATTTCGAGTCAGCATGGATTTACGAAGGGGAAATCATGCTTGACAAATCTACTGGATTTTTTTTGAGGATGTAACTAGGAAAATTGACAGGGGAGAGTCAGTGGATGTGGTGTACCTCGACTTTCAGAAAGCCTTCGACAAGGTCCCACATAGGAGATTAGTGGGCAAAATTAGAGCACATGGTATTGGGGGTAGGGTACTGACATGGATAGAAAATTGGTTGACAGACAGAAAGCAAAGAGTGGGGATAAATGGGTCCCTTTCGGAATGGCAGGCAGTGACCAGTGGGGTACCGCAAGGTTCCGTGCTGGGACCCCAGCTATTTACGATATACATTAATGACTTAGATGAAGGGATTAAAAGTACCATTAGTAAATTTGCAGATGATACTAAGCTGGGGGGTAGTGTGAATTGTGAGGAAGATGCAATAAGGCTGCAGGGTGACTTGGACATGTTGTGTGAGTGGGCGGATACATGGCAGATGCAGTTTAATGTAGATAAGTGTGAGGTTATTCACTTTGGACGTAAGAATAGAAAGGCAGATTATTATCTGAATGGTGTCAAGTTAGGAAGAGGGGATGTTCAACGAGATCTGGGTGTCCTAGTGCATCAGTCAATGAAAGGAAGCATGCAGGTACAGCAGGCAGTGAAGAAAGCCATTGGAATGTTGGCCTTCATAACAAGAAGAGTTGAGTATAGGAGCAAAGAGGTCCTTCTACAGTTGTACCGGGCCCTGGTGAGACCGCACCTGGAGTACTGTGTGCAGTTTTTGTCTCCAAATTTGAGGAAGGATATTCTTGCGATTGAGGGCGTGCAGCGTAGGTTCACTAGGTTAATTCCCGGAATGGCGGGACTGTCGTATGTTGAAAGGCTGGAGCCATTAGGCTTGTATACAGTGGAATTTAGAAGGATGAGGGGGGATCTTATTGAAACATATAAGATAATTAGAGGATTGGACACATTAGAGGCAGGAAACATGTTCCCAATGTTGGGGGAGTCCAGAACAAGGGGCCACAGTTTAAGAATAAGGGGTAGGCCATTTAGAACGGAGACGAGGAAGAACTTTTACAGTCGGAGAATGGTGAAGGTGTGGAATTCTCTGCCTCAGAATGCAGTAGAGGCCAGTTCGTTGGATGCTTTCAAGAGAGAGCTGGATAGAGCTCTTAAGGATAGCGGAGTGAGGGGGTATGGGGAGAAGGCAGGAACGGGGTACTGATTGAGAGTGATCAGCCATGATCGCATTGAATGGCGGTGCTGGCTCGAAGTGCTGAATGGCCTCCTACTGCACCTATTGTCTATTGTCTATTGTTGCAAGGCACCAGGGGCGGAATATGAAGTGGCGTTCTTTCAGTTTGTATGTAGCTTCAGTGTGGCAATAGAGAAAGCAAAGGACAGAAAGGTCATTGTGGGAAGGCGAGTTACAACGGGAAGATCCGGGAGGCCTTGACGGAACGACGGTAAGTGTTCGGCCGAACAGTCGCCGAGTCTCCACTTGACCACGCCGATGCAAAGGAAACCATATCTGGAACACCGCATGCAATAGAAGGGGTTAGATGAGGTGCATGTGAACAGCAGCCTCACCTGGAAGGGCTATTGAAGTGTGAGGGAACGGGGTGGAGAGACATCCCATGGTGGCTAGCCGTTTTAACCGCACTTCGCAAGAAAGGCCTTGGAGAGAGTGGTGAGGGCGATAGGTGTTGGGGAAAAGAGAGAGACAGATAGGGATTACAGTGATGAAAGGAAGAGATAGCGGAGAAGACGAAAGAAGAGATGGAGGGAGAGTTAAGTAACAAAGGGAGAGTGAGAACATGAAAAGAGAGCGGAGTTCAGATCGCGTGGGTTGGCAAAACGGAGCGATGAAAGGGTCAGATAGTTAGAAAGAAACGGAGGGATAAATGCAATGGGAGTGAGAAGGAGCAGGGGGGGGTTAGGAGAGAGAGGTTGACAGAGAGATGGCGGAGCCGAGAGGAAGAATAGAGATGGTAGGAGAGAGTGGTAGTTCAGAGAGAGCGACAGCAGTAAGGATGGAGGGAAAGAGAAAGGGAGGAGGGAGAGAGAAAGGGAGGAGGGAGGGAGAGAAAGGGAGGAGGGAGATGTGCCGCATCATTCGCTGTTTTATTTGGGTTTCGGACAATTCTGAAGCCTCAATGTTTCTGTTCTCTGAGTGTCGTGAGTCTTTGGGTCGTTCCTGCTCAGAGGTGATGAAGGCAGAGAATGTTATTGTCCCGGCGCAAATTCAGACCCACTGCAGGCAAGCAAGGAGTGAATGGTTACCGGCCTCGCCGGGAGTGTGGGGGTGAGGTTGCAGTCAGTTAAGCCGCGATCATATTGAGTGGTAAAGCAGAGAGGAGGGGACACTTTAGTGCGAGGTGATCTGTTGATCTAATTCCTCAAGCTGTGGACAAACGTCGCCCAGTCCACCTTCAAACTGGGCACCAGAAGCCCTGAGAGGGTCCCTGGAATTTGGGATCGCCTTAGTGAGTGAAGCGGATTGAAGGAAATCAGACAAACAACACGAGGCGGAGAGTTGGACCAGATGGAGTTTGAACCAATATTCCCTTTGCTGGAACAATGCCGCTCCCAATTTCCATCCCTCAGTATCGCCACAATTCCCAGCCTTTGGAGTTTCTCAATCAATTCCCTGAATAAATCACGACCTGTCTCAGCAGGGATTTCACTTGGCTGATGCCATATGTTTGCGAATCATTTCCAAATCTCTATTTTTTAAAATCTGTTGAAACTTCACTGTGCCGGTGGAGACGGAAAGTTGTATAAAATCTCCGGGAATGTTCTGCCTCTGCATTTCATTCCACGAGATTACCGGGAGCTCACGGGGACACGTCGCTGGGCAGAGAATATGGCACAACATATTTGGGAATATTACGCCGTGGAGAAAGTCTTGTACGTGATCATTGCTGCCGTTGGAGTCCCTGGTAAGTGAGCAGAACAATTCAAATTTTATAGCTACGTGTGATATGTGTACTGAGCTGATTCTGATTCTGTTACAATATTCCCAACGGATGATCGTTGTGTAAGAATGTGTAGATTATATCAATCCTTTCTGTGAAATATCTTTGAATTAACGCTGTGATTTTTCTCATTTTCAGACAGCCGAAACTAACCCTCTCTTTCTCCCACTGCCGGGACCCACTAGAATGTTGTTCTTGCCTTCAGTGGGACCTTGCCCAGATTTGTCCCAGTGCTCGGGACAGGCAGCTCTCCGGGACGGTGTGACTGGGAGGGGTTTACATTGTGTAGTTCACTGTGTCTGAGTTATTGATCAGAGTGAACACCCGCTCCTATGGACACGTCTCACTGTGGAGTCTGTCACAGTCGGATTCCGCCGCCTGTCGATCAATAATTGGATCGATTTCCTGAACCAAAACCCGCGGATTTACCGGCGTGTGTTGTTACCGAACTGATGAATGAATCCATTAACGGAGCCACTCTGCTGCCGGATCATAAGTTGTCCCTGCCTTCCCTCTGGAACCCTCCTCGTCCCCATCAGATGCCGAGTTCCCAGAGCCCTGGTTAAACGCGGCCGGTCACGGTTAAGTCTGTGAAACCGGCCCCATCAGAGACTGTGAGCGGGGTTAACTGTAGACAGGACCATTCCGCCTATTGTAGCGGGCGGCTGCTCGTTCCCTCCCCGCCCTTTACCCCGCCCGTCGCCTTATCTTCTCTCCCCTGAAGCAGGCAGGTCGAGCACAGTCGGAACCGGGTCTGACATTGTTAAACCTGTAGCCGCGCACCGACTGCAACACTCCTGATCTCCAGCTGAAAGTGGAGCCGGTGTTCAGCCCCGGAGACCGTGTTCAGTAATGCCCAGTGTCCGTCCCCTTCTCTTTCCGCAGTGAATTTAGTGGCGATTGTGATCCTGTCCCGGGGAAAGTGCGGCCTCTGCACCTGCACCACTCGCTACCTGGTGGCCATGGCAGCGGCCGATCTACTCGCCCTGATCACCGAGGTCATTTTGACTCGGATGCGATACCATTACTTTTATTGGAGTTTCCTGTCAATCACCCCTGTGTGCAGTGTTAACGATGTACTGAGGTATTCAGCTACAGACTGTTCTGTCTGGTTCACCGTAACTTTCACCTTTGATCGCTTTGTCGCCATTTATTGCCAGAAGCTGAAAACTAAATATTGCACCGGGAAAACTGCGGCTGCGGTTCTCGCAACAGCCGGCGTTCTGCTGTGTCTGAAAAACGTTCCCCGCTACTTCACTGTGGAACCCTGGACAACCATCGACAATGTCCCGTGGGGCTGTGACCCGGTGGACAGTAATTACACTGACCCCGGGTGGGTGGCATTTGACTGGTTCGACACGGTTTTAACTCCGCTCCTCCCTTTCGCTGTGATCCTGCTGCTCAACGCTCTGACAGTCCGGCACATTTTAGTGGCCAGTCGGGATCCGTCAGGGGCTGAGGGGTCGGAGCAAGGGGGACAATCGCAGTGACCCGGAGATGGAGAGCAGGAGAGGTCTGTGGTTTTACTCTTCACCATCTCCGGCAGCTTCATCCTCCTGTGGCTGACGCTGGTTGCAAACTTCGTCTATTATCAGATCACAGGGATTGGGACTGATATGAATGATTCTCAATGGATCTTTCAGTACGTCGGTTTGTTGCTGAGGAATCTCAGCTGCTGCACCAACACATTTATTTACGCGGCGACCCAGTCCAAGTTCAGGGAGCAGGTGAAGAGCGCGGTGAAATATCCGCTCACCTCAGCGCTGCGGCTCATTAATAAACCCGCGCCCTGAGCGCATCCCAGAGGCGGCCGCAGTCTCTCCGCTCCGGGCTCCGGCTCTTCACAGGGACCGTCTGCTGTGTAAATCTGTTCCGTCAGACATTCCCCACCCTTGGTAGCCCCTATTGAGAGAGTGTTGGAAAACCTGACCCCATGTGCGGCACGGGGCTCTGCACACGTATGTTCCATCGGCGCCATAGGCTCTTTCGGCACACCACATTCCGGGGTACTCTTTACATGGGTCAATGTGGAAGGTGCCTGTTTCATCTTCCTTAAGTTTTATAACGTAATCCCATCCATTTACAACCATACAAAGACTAGTCGTCCAAATCCATTTTATGATTGATTTTTTCATTTACCTTTTCTGGTTCCGACAAGTTACTTGGGTTTTAGTCGTTACTGGGCCCTGGTAGGCCGTCAGCCGTTACTAATTCCCTTGTTCCTTTTCCCATACATCTTTGTCTACTCCATGGTATAAAGAAATGAGGGGGGCACTGCTGCGTTAGAGAGACTTGTTCAGACTCCTGTACTCTGTGCAATCCTCTCTCATGTATTAAAACATTCAGTTGGATCTAAATTGCTGTGACTGTCGTTTGTTACGAAAATATTTCTACCCCCCCCCCCCCCCCCTCCCTTTCTTCTAAACTCCAGCGAGTACAGGCCAGGTGCCGACAAACGCTCATCATAGGTTAACATATTAATTCCTGGGATAATTTTTGTAAACGTCCTCTGACCGTTTCCAGAGCCAGCACATCCTTTCTCCGATCTGGTGCCAGACTTGCTCACAATATTCCATATGCCGCCTGAACAGCGCCTTTTGAACCGCTACATCATATCCCTGTTTTTGAATACGAACCCTCTTGGAATAAAGGCAAGCATTGAGTTTGCTTTCTTTACTACAGATTCGACTTGCAGATTAACTCTTTGGGAATCCTGAACCAGCATTCCTAAGTCCTTTTGCACCTCCAATTTCTGGTTTCACACCCCATTTAGTAAATAGTCTACTACCAAATTCCTGCAACCGAAATGAATGACTCCACACTTTGCTACACTATATTCCATCTGCTACTTCTCTGCCCACTCTCCCAACCTGTCCAATTCCTTCTGCAGAGTTCTTGCTCTCTCTACACAACGTACACCTCAACCTATTTTCGCATCATCCACAAACTTTGCCACAAAGCCCTCAATCCCATCGTCCAAATCATTAATATACAACGTGATCAATAGCTGCCCCAGCTCCGACCACTGTGAACCTCCGCTATTCACTGGCATCCAACTAGAAAAAAACCCTTTATTGCCACTCTGCCTTCTGCCATCCTGCCAAACTGGTATCTGTGCAAGTATCTCGCCTGTGATACCTTGGCCTTTCATCTTCCTTAGCAACCTCACGCATGGCACCTTATCAAAGGCTTCCTTAAACTCATGGTAAACAACATCTACTAACTCTCCTTCGTCTGTCACTTCATCGGTATTATCCCAAGGTATCAATTGGTAAAACAGTGTGTTACTCCATCGATACTACTCCACAGTGTGCCAGACCATTAGTACCATCGCACAGTGTGTCAATCCATCTGTACTATTCCATGGTATGTTACACCTACAGTACTAGTCTACATTGTCTCACGGTATAAATACTATCCCACTACTTGTCACTCCCTTATTACTGCCACACAGCGTGTCATTCCATCAGTACATCCACACAGCGTGTGTCAATCCGTACAAATGCACAGTGCACATCCCAACAGTACCACGCACAGTGTGTCACTCAATCAGTACTATCCCACCATGTGTCATTCCATCGGTACTATCCCATAGTGTGACATCAATGATCACTACCCCACTGTGTGTCAATCCATCGATAACACTTCACATTATGCCAGTCCGCCTGTGCTATCCCACAATGTGTCACTCCATCAGTACCGCACCACAGTCTGTCACCAAATAAGTACCACCCAGTGTCTCTCGCTATAAGTACTACCCCACTGTGTGACACTACATCAGCATTACCCCACCGTGTATCATTCCATCAATACTACATCACAGTGTGTCCCTCCATCAGTACTACCCCACAACGTGACACTTCCATTACTACTACACCAGTGTTTGTCGTTCAATGATACATCACAGTATGTGATTCCATCAGTAATATCCCACAGTGTCACTCCACCAGTACAACCCCACTGTGTGTCACTCCATCAATACTACATCACAGTATGTCCGTCCATCAGTACTAACCAACAACGTGATATTTCCGTTAATGCAACCCCAGTGTTTGTCATTCAATAATATATCACAGTGTGTCATTCCATCAGTAATATCCCACAGCGTCTCTCCATCAGTGTATTGCTCCCATTGCGACTGCAATTTGTAGCATCCCTTCAGTACCACCCAACAGTGTCACGCTATCAGCACTGCCCCACAATGTTTCATTCCATCAATACTACCCCACAGTGCGTCACTCCATCGGAACTACTCCATAGCCTGTGATTGCATTAGTATTGCCCCATAGTGTGTCCCTCCATCAGTACCGTACCGCAGTCTGTCACCCAATTAGTACCATCCAGGTGGCTCTCGGTATCAGTACTACCCCACTGTGTGACACTCCATCAATACTACATCACAGTCTGTTACTCCATCAGTACTACCCCACTCAATGACACTACATCAGTACTACCCCAAACTGAACCACGCTCTCAGTTCATCCGGCAGTAAATCACTCCATCTGCACTTCCCCACAGTGAGTCACTCCATTGTTTTCCCCACACAGTGCATCATTGCATAAGTGCTATTCCACAGTTCAGTCCATCAGTAATGCACCACAGTGCGTCTCTCCGTCACTAATGCTTACTTACACAAGCACGTACTCACACTTGGTCACACACTCCCATACACTGACGTAACGCACACATTCTTAACCACTTACAACGTTGTATACCTATGCACTCGAACAGACTCTCACCACGCACAGTCAAACACACTCATAAACGTATTCATACGAATGCAATATTACACACTACTAACACTCTCACACAGACACACACACCCTCACGCACTGACGCTCATGCACACACGATCATGGTATACACACTCATGCTGTGACATACGCGCAAGGACATATATTCACACACTCAATCACAGTCAAACACGCATACACACACATACCAGAACCCGAACATGCACACAATCTCACAGATTCAGTCACATGCACTCAAATACTCTCTCACGCATTATCACATACAGTCACACACACATGCACTCACAGTAACAGTAACACAGCTACAAGCACAAAGAGACATGCGCTAATTCACACACACTTACGCACTCGCACACTCACGGGCACTCACTTGCTCAACTCAATCACACTCACTCACTCACATGTTTTCCCACTATCAAACAATTACATGCAAACATTCTCACAAACTCACATCCCCACATATTCTCTCACATTGTCTCACAGCCACACACACTCACACACGCAAACACTGTCACTCACAAACACACATGCACTCTCCTACTCAGAGACACAGATACATGCAAACGCACCTACACCCACACTTACTAATGCTCACACACTCACGCGCACTCGCTCGGACAGAAACACACACACACACAAGGATTCTTACAAACTCTGCCGCACTGACACGCAGACGCGCATGCACACCTACACATGCTGGGATTTAGAAGGATCCCGGGGTGTTCGCGGCGAGCAGCGCAGCGTAGCGCGGCCTGCAGTGTTTCCAATGAGCCGGACCAACCCGTTCAGTCGGCCCGGTCGGCCCAGCTCGCCCACCGCGCACGGCGATGGGACCCGCGCCTCGGGAGCGGCGAGCAACCGCAGAGAGTGAGGTGGACCATCGGAGAACGAGGAAGGCCGCCGAGAACGCGTGGTGCGGCGGCAGCAGGAGATATAACTATTCGGCCAAAGTTTGTAATTTTGCCGGCGGCAAAATGTGGCGACACTTGTGTACTGCCGAGATTAGGTCTGCTGCGTGATTTTACCGGGTTGTCTGCAAAACAAAGCATTTCACTGGAGCCGGTACACGTGATAATTGTGTTCCATTGGATCATTGAAATGCTTGCAAATGCATAGACGTACACACACACACACAAACACACGCACACACACAAACACACGCATACCCCAACTTATTTGCACAATCTCACACATTCACATTCACACACACACGTGCTTAAACACTCACGCATTAACCAATGCGGGTCAGGCTGCATCTCTGGAGAAGTCTAGTTTAGTTCATCAGTTTAGTTTGGATTATTGTCATGTGTACCGCGGTACAGGGAGAAGCTTTTGTTACGTGGTGTCCAGTCAGCAGAAAGACAATTCATGATAACAATCGAGCCATTTACAGTATATAAATACATGATACGGGAATAACGTTTTGACCCAGGTAAAACCGGCAAAGTCCGATCAAGGATAGTCTAAGGGTCATCAAAGAGGTAGATAGTAATTCGGCACTGCTCTCTGGTTGTGGTAGAATGGACCAGATGCCTGAAAACAACTGTGAAGAAACTCTCCCTGAAACTGATGGTGTGCGTTTTCATACATCTGCAACTTAGCCTCGATGGGAGAGAGAGGGGAGAGGGAGTGAATGAGTGAGACTGGTCCTTGATTATGCTGTTGGCTTTGCCGCGGTAGCGTGAAGTGTAGACGGAGTCAATAGAAGGGACATCAGTTTGTGCGTGTGATGGTCTGGCTGCGTCCACAACACACTACAATTTCTTGCAGTCTTGGGTGGAGCTGTTCCCAAACTAAGCTGTGATACATCCTGATAAAATACGTCTTCTGCTGCATCTGTAGAAGTTGGTGAGAGTTGTAGGGGACATACCAAACTTCCGAAACCTTCTAAGAACATGGATAGGCGTCGTTCCGGTTCGGATCCTTTCTTCAGACATAGAAACATAGAAACAGAAAATAGGCGCAGGAGGAAGTCATTCGGCCCTTCGAGCCAATACCGCCATTCATTGTGATCATTGCTGATCGGCCACAATCAATAACCCGTGCCTGCCTTCTCCCATATCCCCTGATTCCACTAGCCCCTAGAGGTGTATCTTACTCTCTCTTAAATCCATCCAGTGATTTGGCCTCCTCTGCCCTCGGTGGCAGAGTGTTACACAAATTTACAACTCTCTGGATGAAAACGTTCCTTCGCACCTCAGTTTTAAATGACCTCAGCTTTATTCTAATATTGTGGCCCCTGGTTCTGGACTCGCCCAACATTGGGAACATTTTTCTTGCATCTAGCTTGTCCAGTCGTTTTTATAATTTTATATGTTTCTATAAGATCTCCAAATGTTTCTTTAAGATATCCGATTGTGGTGGGAAGGGGAAGAGGTCTGGCACGGAGGGTGCAGGACAAAGCGAAATGAATGATGAGCGGATGATGGTGATTAGAGTTTTCATGGTCAGGTGGTTGAGACCAGAGATTAAAAGATAAAGGTGTGTGATAAGGGTTGAAGACGATAGAACTATCGGGAGAGAGACACCAATATGGGCTTCCGGTGGAAGTGGTGGAGGCTGGCACGATTTTATTATTTAAGAGTAAATTGGATAGGTATATGGATAGGAGGGGATTGGAGGGTTATGGTCTGAGTGCAGGTAGATGAGACTAGGTCAGGGAGAATGGTCGGCGTGGACTGGTAGGGCCGGACAGGCCTGTTTCCATGCTGTAGTTATATGTTATGTTATGTTAATATCGGTGGAAGGTGGGTAGAGCGGATGAACAGGTCAGGCACGAGGAAAAGCGAGGTGAAAGCGGGATTATGCACATTAGTTACTAACATTGGACAATTCAATGTCCGTACCATTTGGTTGTAAGGTACCAAAGCAGAATATGAGGTGGCGTTTTCACAGTTTGCATGTAGCCTCACTCAGACAATGGAGGAGTCCCAGGACAGAAAGGTCAGTGTGGGAAGGGGAGTCACAATGGTTAGCAATGGGGAGATCCAGCAAGCTTTGGCGGGATGAGGGTAATATTTCGGCGAAACGGTCGCCGACTCTACGCTTTGTTACCCCGGTGTAAAGGGAGCCATATCTGGAACACCGCATGCAGCAGATGAGATTAGAGGAGGTGAAGGTGAACATCTGTACCACCTGGAAGGGCCGACAGAGTGTGGGGAGGGGGTGTGGAGATAGCTGTTACATCCCATGGGGTTAGCCGTTTTAACGGCACTTCCCAAGAAAGGCATTGGAGAGAGAATTGAGGGCGAGCGGGGGGGGGGGGGGGGGTGCGGGAGGTGGGGAAAAGAGAGAGAGGCAGCAAGGAGATAACAGATGAAAGTGAGAGATAATGGAGAAGATGAAATGGGTAGGGATGGAGGGATAGTGAACTATCAACGGCAGAGTGGGAAGATGAAGGGTGAGGGGAGTTCAGAGCGAGTTGGTGCGCAAAAGGGAGAGACGAAAGGGTCAGAGAGATACAGAGAAACGGAGGGAGTGATGCAGGAGAGTGAGAGCGAAGGGATGGGTAAGGGGGAGAGGGTGACAGAGAGAGGGCGGCGGAGGGAGGGAGAATAGAGAGGGCATGGAAGAGAGTAACAATTCAGAGAGATGACAGCAGTAAGGATGGAGGGAGAGAGAAAGAGAGAAGGGAGATGTGCCGCATCATTCGCTGTTTTATCTACATTTCGGACAATTCTCAGGGTCGCAATGTTTCTGTTCTCTGAGTGTGGTGTGTCTTTGGGTCGTTCCTCCACAGAGGTGATGAAGGAAGAGAATATTATTGTCCCCGGGCAAAGTCAGATCCATTCCAGGCAAGCAAGAGATGAATTGTTACCGGGGTAGCCGGGAGTGTGGGGGTGAGGTTGCAGTCAGTTAAGGCGCGATCATATTGAGTGGTGAAGCAGAGTGGAGTGGCCATTTTAGTGCGACGTGATCTGTTGACCTAGCTCCTCAACCTGAGAACCAAGGTCGCCCAGTCCACCTTCAAACTGGGCACCAGAAGTCCTGAGAGGGTCCCTGGAACTTGGGATTGCCTTTGTGACCGAAGTGGATTGAATTAAATCAGACAAATAACATTTGGGCGGAGAGTTGGACCAGATGGAGTTTGAAACAATATCCCCTTTGCTGGAACAATGCCGCTCCCAATTTCCATCCCTCAGTATCGCCACAATTCCCAGTCTTCGGAGTTTCTCAATCAATTCCCTGAATAAATCACGACCTGCCTCAGCAGGGATTTCACTTGGCTGATGTCATCTGTTTGCGAATATTTTCAAAAGCTCTTTTTTTTTATCTCTGATGAAATTTCACTGTCCCGGTGGAGACGGAAAGTTGTATGAAATCTCCGGGAATGTTCTGCCCCAGCATTTTATTACGAGAGATTACCGGTAGCTCACGGGGACACGACGCTGGGCAGAGAACATGGGGGAAAAGCTTTGGGAATATTACGCCGTGGAGAAAATCTTGTACGGGATCATTGCTGCCGTTGGAGTCCCTGGTAAGTGAGCAGAACAATTCAAGTTTTATAACTCCGTCCCTTACCCGGCGTTGACCTGATTCTGATCGTGTTACATGATTCACAACTGATGGTCGTTGTACAAGAATATGTGAAGCACATCAATCCTATCAGAGAAATATCTTTGAATTAACGATGTGATTTTTCTCATTTTCAGACAGCCGAAACTACCCCTCTCTTTCTCCCACTGCCGGGACCCACTAGAATGTTGTTCTTGCCTTCAGTGGGACCTTGCCCAGAGTTGTCCCAGTGCTCGGGACAGGCAGCTCTCCGGGACGGTGTGACTGGGAAGGGGTTTACATTGTGAAGTTCACTGTCTGAGTTATTGATGAGAGTGAACACCCGCTCCTGTGGACACGTCTCACTGTGGAGTCTGTCACAGTCGGATTCCACCACCTGTTGGTCAATAATTGGATCGATCTCCTGAACCGGTGGCCGCGGATTTGCCGGTGTGTGTTGTTACCGAACTGAACTCAGTGTGGAATGAATTCATTAACGGAGCCACTCTGCTGCCGGATCCTAAGTTGTCCCTGCCTTCCCTCTGGAACCCTCCTCGTCCTCATCAGATGCCGAGTCCCCAGAGCCCTGGTTAAACGCGGCCGGTCACGGTTAAGTCTGAAACCGGCCCCATCAGAGACTGTGAGCGGGGTTAACTGTAGACAGGACCATTCCGCCTATTGTAGCGGGCGGCTGCTCGTTCCCTCTCTGCCCTTTACCCCGCCTGTCGCCTTATCTCCTCTCCCCTGAAGCAGGCAGGTCGGGCACAGTCGGAGCCGGGTCTGACATTGTTAAACCTATAGCCGCGCACCGACTCCAACACTCCTGATCTCCAGCTGAAAGTGGAGCCGGTGTTCAGCCCCGGAGACCGTGTTCAGTAATGCCCAGTGTCCGCTCCCCTTCTCTTTCCGCAGTGAATTTAGTGGCGATTGTAATCCTGTCCCGGGGAAAGTGCGGTCTCTCCACCTGCACCACTCGCTACCTGGTGGCCATGGCAGCGGCCGATCTACTCACCCTGATCACCGAGGCCATTTTGTCTCGGATCCGATTCCATTACTTTTTTTGGAGTTTCCTGACCATCACCCCTGTGTGCAGAGTTAACGATGTACTGAGGTATTCAGCTACAGACTGTTCTGTCTGGTTCACCGTCACTTTCACCTTTGATCGCTTTGTCGCCATTTGTTGCCAGAAGCTGAAAACTAAATATTGCACCGGGAAAACTGCGGCTGCGGTTCTCGCAACAGCCGGCGTTCTGCTGTGTCTGAAAAACGTTCCCCGCTACTTCACACAAGAACCGTGGACAACCATCGACAATGTCCCGTGGGGCTGTGACCCGGTGGACAGTGTTTACACTGACCCCGGGTGGGTGACATTTGATTGGATCGACACGGTTTTAACTCCGCTCCTCCCTTTCGCTGTGATCCTGCTGCTCAACGCTCTGACAGTCCGGCACATTTTAGTGGCCAGTCGGGTCCGTCAGGGGCTGAGGGGTGAGAGCAAGGGGGAGAAGCGCAGTGACCCGGAGATGGAGAGCAGGAGGAGGTCTGTGGTTTTACTCTTCACCATCTCCGGCAGCTTCATCCTCCTGTGGCTGACGCAGGTTGCAAACTTCGTCTATTATCAGATCACAGGGATTGGGAGTGATCTGAATGATTCCCAATATATCTTTAACTACGTCGGTTTGTTGCTGAGGAATCTCAGCTGCTGCACCAACACATTTATTTACGCGGCGACCCAGTCCAAGTTCAGGGAGCAGGTGAAGAGCGCGGTGAAATATCCGCTCACCTCAGCGCTGCGGCTCATTAATAAACCCGCGCCCTGAGCGCATCCCAGAGGGCGGCCGCAGTCTCTCCGCTCCGGGCTCCGGCTCCTCACATTCACCGCCGCATCTTCCATCTCTCTCTCTCCCCCCTCTCCCCCTCTCCCCTCTCCCCCTCTCCCCCTCTCCCCCTCTCCCCCTCTC
>NC_135991.1:704936-724803 GCF_053455715.1 Rhinoraja longicauda
TTTTTCAGACACAGCAGAACGCCGGCTGTTGCGAGAACCGCAGCCGCAGTTTTCCCGGTGCAATATTTAGTTTTCAGCTTCTGGCAACAAATGGCGACAAAGCGATCAAAGGTGAAAGTGACGGTGAACCAGACAGAACAGTCTGTAGCTGAATACCTCAGTACATCGTTAACTCTGCACACAGGGGTGATGGTCAGGAAACTCCAAAAAAAGTAATGGAATCGGATCCGAGACAAAATGACCTCGGTGATCAGGGCGAGTAGATCGGCCGCTGCCATGGCCACCAGGTAGCGAGTGGTGCAGGTGGAGAGGCCGCACTTTCCCCGGGACAGGATCACAATCGCCACTAAATTCACTGCGGAAAGAGAAGGGGAGCGGACACTGGGCATTACTGAACACGGTCTCCGGGGCTGAACACCGGCTCCACTTTCAGCTGGAGATCAGGAGTGTTGGAGTCGGTGCGCGGCTGCAAGTTTAACAATGTCAGACCCGGCTCCGACTGTGCCCGACCTGCCTGCTTCAGGGGAAAGGAGATAAGGCGACGGGCGGGGTAAAGGGCAGAGAGGGAACGAGCAGCCGCCCGCTACAATAGGCGGAATGGTCCTGTCTACAGTTAACCCCGCTCACAGTCTCTGATGGGGCCGGTTTCAGACTTAACCGTGACCGGCCGCGTTTAACCAGGGCTCTGGGAACTCGGCATCTGATGGGGACGAGGAGGGTTCCAGAGGGAAGGCAGGGACAACTTAGTATCCGGCAGCAGAGTGGCTCCGTTAATGAATTCATTCCACACTGAGTTCAGTTCGGTAACAACACACACCGGCAAATCCGCGGCCACCGGTTCAGGAGATCGATCCAATTATTGACCAACAGGCGGTGGAATTCGACTGTGACAGACTCCACAGCGAGACGTGTCCACAGGAGCGGGTGTTCACTCTGATCAATAACTCAGACAGTGAACTTCACAATGTAAACCCCTTCCCAGTCACACCGTCCTGGAGAGCTGCCTGTCCCGAGCACTGGGACAACTCTGGGCAAGGTCCCACTGAAGGCAAGAACAACATTCTAGTGGGTCCCGGCAGTGGGAGAAAGAGAGGGTTAGTTTCGGCTGTCTGAAAATGAGAAAAATCACATCGTTAATTCAAATATATTTCTCTGATAGGATTGATGTGCTTCACATATTCTTGTACAACGACCATCAGTTGTGAATCATGTAACACGATCAGAATCAGGTCAACGCCGGGTAAGGGACGGAGTTATAAAACTTGAATTGTTCTGCTCACTTACCAGGGACTCCAACGGCAGCAATGATCCCGTACAAGATTTTCTCCACGGCGTAATATTCCCAAAGCTTTTCCCCCATGTTCTCTGCCCAGCGTCGTGTCCCCGTGAGCTACCGGTAATCTCTCGGAATAAAATGCTGGGGCAGAACATTCCCGGAGATTTCATACAACTTTCCGTCTCCACCGGGACAGTGAAATTTCATCAGAGATTAAAAAAAAGAGCTTTTGAAAATATTCGCAAACAGATGACATCAGCCAAGTGAAATCCCTGCTGAGACAGGTCGTGATTTATTCAGGGAATTGATTGAGAAACTCCGAAGACTGGGAATTGTGGCGATACTGAGGGATGGAAATTGGGAGCGGCATTGTTCCAGCAAAGGGGATATTGTTTCAAACTCCATCTGGTCCAACTCTCCGCCCAAATGTTATTTGTCTGATTTAATTCAATCCACTTCGGTCACAAAGGCAATCCCAAATTCCAGGGACCCTCTCAGGACTTCTGGTGCCCAGTTTGAAGGTGGACTGGGCGACCTTGGTTCTCAGGTTGAGGAGCTAGGTCAACAGATCACGTCGCACTAAAATGGCCACTCCACTCTGCTTCACCACTCAATATGATCGCGCCTTAACTGACTGCAACCTCACCCCCACACTCCCGGCGACCCCGGTAACAATTCATCTCTTGCTTGCCTGGAATGGATCTGACTTTGCCCGGGGACAATAATATTCTCTTCCTTCATCACCTCTGTGGAGGAACGACCCAAAGACACACCACACTCAGAGAACAGAAACATTGCGACCCTGAGAATTGTCCGAAATGTAGATAAAACAGCGAATGATGCGGCACATCTCCCTTCTCTCTTTCTCTCTCCCTCCATCCTTACTGCTGTCATCTCTCTGAATTGTTACTCTCTTCCATGCCCTCTCTATTCTCCCTCCCTCCGCCGCCCTCTCTCTGTCACCCTCTCCCCCTTACCCATCCCTTCGCTCTCACTCTCCTGCATCACTCCCTCCGTTTCCCTTTATCTCTCTGACCCTTTCGTCTCTCCCTTTTGCGCACCAACTCGCTCTGAACTCCCCTCACCCTTCACCTTCCCACTCTGCCGTTGATAGTTCACTATCCCTCCATCCCTACCCATTTCATCTTCTCCATTATCTCTCACTTTCATCTTTTATCTCCCTATCTGCCTCTCTCTCTTTTCCCCACCTCCCGCACCCCCCCCCCCCCCCACCCCCGCTCGCCCTCAATTCTCTCTCCAATGCCTTTCTTGGGAAGTGCCGTTAAAACGGCTAACCCCATGGGATGTAACAGCTATCTCCACACCCCCTCCCCACACTCTGTCGGCCCTTCCAGGTGGTACAGATGTTCACCTGCACCTCCTCTAATCTCATCTGCTGCATGCGGTGTTCCAGATATGGCTCCCTTTACACCGGGGTAACAAAGCGTAGAGTCGGCGACCGTTTCGCCGAAATATTACCCTCATCCCGCCAAAGCTTGCTGGATCTCCCCATTGCTAACCATTGTGACTCCCCTTCCCACACTGACCTTTCTGTCCTGGGACTCCTCCATTGTCTGAGTGAGGCTACATGCAAACTGTGAAAACGCCACCTCATATTCCGCTTTGGTACCTTACAACCAAATGGTATGGACATTGAATTGTCCAATGTTAGTAACTAATGTGCATAATCCCGCTTTCACCTCGCTTTTCCTCGTGCCTGACCTGTTCATCCGCTCTACCCACCTTCCACCGATATTGGTGTCTCTCTCCCGATAGTTCTATCGTCTTCAACCCTTATCACACACCTTTATCTTTTAATCTCTGGTCTCAACCACCTGACCATGAAAACTCTAATCACCATCATCCGCTCATCATTCATTTCGCTTTGTCCTGCACCCTCCGTGCCAGACCTCTTCCCCTTCCCACCACAATCGGATATCTTAAAGAAACATTTGGAGATCTTATAGAAACATATAAAATTATAAAAACGACTGGACAAGCTAGATGCAAGAAAAATGTTCCCAATGTTGGGCGAGTCCAGAACCAGGGGCCACAATATTAGAATAAAGCTGAGGTCATTTAAAACTGAGGTGCGAAGGAACGTTTTCATCCAGAGAGTTGTAAATTTGTGTAACACTCTGCCATCGAGGGCAGAGGAAGCCAAATCACTGGATGGATTTAAGAGAGAGTAAGATACACCTCTAGGGGCTAGTGGAATCAAGGGATACGGGAGAAGGCAGGCACGGGTTATTGATTGTGGCCGATCAGCAATGATCACAATGAATGGCGGTATTGGCTCGAAGGGCCGAATGACTTCCTCCTGCGCCTATTTTCTGTTTCTATGTTTCTATGTCTGAAGAAAGGATCCGAACCGGAACGACGCCTATCCATGTTCTTAGAAGGTTTCGGAAGTTTGGTATGTCCCCTACAACTCTCACCAACTTCTACAGATGCAGCAGAAGACGTATTTTATCAGGATGTATCACAGCTTAGTTTGGGAACAGCTCCACCCAAGACTGCAAGAAATTGTAGCGAGTTGTGGACGCAGCCAGACCATCACACGCACAAACTGATGTCCCTTCTATTGACTCCGTCTACACTTCACGCTACCGCGGCAAAGCCAACAGCATAATCAAGGACCAGTCTCACTCATTCACTCCCTCTCCCCTCTCTCTCCCATCGAGGCTAAGTTGCAGATGTATGAAAACGCACACCATCAGTTTCAGGGAGAGTTTCTTCACAGTTGTTTTCAGGCATCTGGTCCATTCTACCACAACCAGACAGCAGTGCCGAATTACTATCTATCTCTTTGTTGACCCTTAGACTATCCTTGATCGGACTTTGCCGGTTTTACCTGGGTCAAAACGTTATTCCCGTATCATGTATTTATATACTGTAAATGGCTCGATTGTTATCATGAATTGTCTTTCTGCTGACTGGACACCACGTAACAAAAGCTTCTCCCTGTACCGCGGTACACATGACAATAATCCAAACTAAACTGATGAACTAAACTAGACTTCTCCAGAGATGCAGCCTGACCCGCATTGGTTAATGCGTGAGTGTTTAAGCACGTGTGTGTGAATGTGAATGTGTGAGATTGTGCAAATAAGTTGGGGTATGCGTGTGTTTGTGTGTGTGCGTGTGTTTGTGTGTGTGTGTGTACGTCTATGCATTTGCAAGCATTTCAATGATCCAATGGAACACAATTATCACGTGTACCGGCTCCAGTGAAATGCTTTGTTTTGCAGACAACCCGGTAAAATCACGCAGCAGACCTAATCTCGGCAGTGCACAAGTGTCGCCACATTTTGCCGCCGGCAAAATTACAAACTTTGGCCGAATAGTTATATCTCCTGCTGCCGCCGCACCACGCGTTCTCGGCGGCCTTCCTCGTTCTCCGATGGTCCACCTCACTCTCTGCGGTTGCTCGCCGCTCCCGAGGCGCGGGTCCCATCGCCGTGCGCGGTGGGCGAGCTGGGCCGACCGGGCCGACTGAACGGGTTGGTCCGGCTCATTGGAAACACTGCAGGCCGCGCTGCGCTGCGCTGCTCGCCGCGAACACCCCGGGATCCTTCTAAATCCCAGCATGTGTAGGTGTGCATGCTCGTCTGCGTGTCAGTGCGGCAGAGTTTGTAAGAATCCTTGTGTGTGTGTGTGTTTCTGTCCGAGCGAGTGCGCGTGAGTGTGTGAGCATTAGTAAGTGTGAGTGTAGGTGCGTTTGCATGTATCTGTGTCTCTGAGTAGGAGAGTGCATATGTGTTTGTGAGTGACTGTGTTTGCGTGTGTGAGTGTGTGTGGCTGTGAGACAATGTGAGAGAATATGTGGGGATGTGAGTTTGTGAGAATGTTTGCATGTAATTGTTTGATAGTGGGAAAACATGTGAGTGAGTGAGTGTGATTGAGTTGAGCAAGTGAGTGCCCGTGAGTGTGCGAGTGCGTAAGTGTGTGCGAATTAGCGCATGTCTCTTTGTGCTTGTAGCTGTGTTACTGTTACTGTGAGTGCATGTGTGTGTGACTGTATGTGATAATGCGTGAGAGAGTATTTGAGTGCATGTGACTGAATCTGTGAGATTGTGTGCATGTTCGGGTTCTGGTATGTGTGTGTATGCGTGTTTGACTGTGATTGAGTGTGTGAATATATGTCCTTGCGCTTATGTGACAGCATGAGTGTGTATACCATGATCGTGTGTGCATGAGCGTCAGTGCGTGAGGGTGTGTGTGTCTGTGTGAGAGTGTTAGTAGTGTGTAATATTGCATTCGTATGAATACGTTTATGAGTGTGTTTGACTGTGCGTGGTGAGTCTGTTCGAGTCCATAGGTATACAACGTTGTAAGTGGTTAAGAATGTGTGCGTTACGTCAGTGTATGGGAGTGTGTGACCAAGTGTGAGTACGTGCTTGTGTAAGTAAGCATTAGTGACGGAGAGACGCACTGTGGTGCATTACTGATGGACTGAGAAACTGTGGAATAGCACTTATGCAATGATGCACTGTGTGGGGAAAACAATGGAGTGACTCACTGTGGGGAAGTGCAGATGGAGTGATTTACTGCCGGATGTACTGAGAGCGTGGTTCAGTTTGGGGTAGTACTGATGTAGTGTCATTGAGTGGGGTAGTACTGATGGAGTAACAGACTGTGATGTAGTATTGATGGAGTGTCACACAGTGGGGTAGTACTGATACCGAGAGCCACCTGGATGGTACTAATTGGGTGACAGACTGCGGTACGGTACTGATGGAGGGACACACTATGGGGCAATACTAATGCAATCACAGGCTATGGAGTAGTTCCGATGGAGTGACGCACTGTGGGTTAGTATTGATGGAATGAAACATTGTGGGGCAGTGCTGATAGCGTGACACTGTTGGGTGGTACTGAAGGGATGCTACAAATTGCAGTCGCAATGGGAGCAATACACTGATGGAGAGACGCTGTGGGATATTACTGATGGAATGACACACTGTGATATATTATTGAATGACAAACACTGGGGTTGCATTAACGGAAATATCACGTTGTTGGTTAGTACTGATGGACGGACATACTGTGATGTAGTATTGATGGAGTGACACACAGTGGGGTTGTACTGGTGGAGTGACACTGTGGGATATTACTGATGGAATCACATACTGTGATGTATCATTGAACGACAAACACTGGTGTAGTAGTAATGGAAGTGTCACGTTGTGGGGTAGTACTGATGGAGGGACACACTGTGATGTAGTATTGATGGAATGATACACGGTGGGGTAATGCTGATGTAGTGTCACACAGTGGGGTAGTACTTATAGCGAGAGACACTGGGTGGTACTTATTTGGTGACAGACTGTGGTGCGGTACTGATGGAGTGACACATTGTGGGATAGCACAGGCGGACTGGCATAATGTGAAGTGTTATCGATGGATTGACACACAGTGGGGTAGTGATCATTGATGTCACACTATGGGATAGTACCGATGGAATGACACATGGTGGGATAGTACTGATTGAGTGACACACTGTGCGTGGTACTGTTGGGATGCGCACTGTGCATTTGTACGGATTGACACACGCTGTGTGGATGTACTGATGGAATGACACGCTGTGTGGCAGTAATAAGGGAGTGACAAGTAGTGGGATAGTATTTATACCGTGAGACAATGTAGACTAGTACTGTGGGTGTAACATACCATGGAATAGTACAGATGGATTGACACACTGTGCGATGGTACTAATGGTCTGGCACACTGTGGAGTAGTATCGATGGAGTAACACACTGTTTTACCAATTGATACCTTGGGATAATACCGATGAAGTGACAGACGAAGGAGAGTTAGTAGATGTTGTTTACCATGAGTTTAAGGAAGCCTTTGATAAGGTGCCATGCGTGAGGTTGCTAAGGAAGATGAAAGGCCAAGGTATCACAGGCGAGATATTTGCACAGATACCAGTTTGGCAGGATGGCAGAAGGCAGAGTGGCAATAAAGGGGGCTTTTTCTAGTTGGATGCCAGTGAATAGCGGAGGTTCACAGTGGTCGGAGCTGGGGCAGCTATTGATCACGTTGTATATTAATGATTTGGACGATGGGATTGAGGGCTTTGTGGCAAAGTTTGCGGATGATGCGAAAATAGGTTGAGGTGTACGTTGTGTAGAGAGAGCAAGAACTCTGCAGAAGGAATTGGACAGGTTGGGAGAGTGGGCAGAGAAGTAGCAGATGGAATATAGTGTAGCAAAGTGTGGAGTCATTCATTTCGGTTGCAGGAATTTGGTAGTAGACTATTTTCTAAATGGGGGGTGAAACCAGAAATTGGACGTGCAAAAGGACCTAGGAATGCTGGTTCAGGATTCCCAAAGAGTTAATCTGCAAGTCGAATCTGTAGTAAAGAAAGCAAACTCAATGCTTGCCTTTATTCCAAGAGGGTTCGTATTCAAAAACAGGGATATGATGTAGCGGTTCAAAAGGCGCTGTTCAGGCGGCATATGGAATATTGTGAGCAAGTCTGGCACCAGATCGGAGAAAGGATGTGCTGGCTCTGGAAACGGTCAGAGGACGTTTACAAAAATTATCCCAGGAATTAATATGTTAACCTATGATGAGCGTTTGTCGGCACCTGGCCTGTACTCGCTGGAGTTTAGAAGAAAGGGAGGGGGGGGGGGGGGGGTTAGAAATATTTTCGTAACAAACGACAGTCACAGCAATTTAGATCCAACTGAATGTTTTAATACATGAGAGAGGATTGCACAGAGTACAGGAGTCTGAACAAGTCTCTCTAACGCAGCAGTGCCCCCCTCATTTCTTTATACCATGGAGTAGACAAAGATGTATGGGAAAAGGAACAAGGGAATTAGTGACGGCTGACGGCCTACCAGGGCCCAGTAACGACTAAAACCCAAGTAACTTGTCGTAACCAGAAAAGGTAAATGAAAAAATCAATCATAAAATGGATTTGGACGACTAGTCTTTGTATGGTTGTAAATAGATGGGATTACGTTATAAAACTTAAGGAAGATGAAACAGGCACCTTCCACATTGACCCATGTAAAGAGTACCCCGGAATGTGGTGTGCCGAAAGAGCCTATGGCGCCGATGGAACATACGTGTGCAGAGCCCCGTGCCGCACATGGGGTCAGGTTTTCCAACACTCTCTCAATAGGGGCTACCAAGGGTGGGGAATGTCTGACGGAACAGATTTACACAGCAGACGGTCCCTGTGAAGAGCCGGAGCCCGGAGCGGAGAGACTGCGGCCGCCTCTGGGATGCGCTCAGGGCGCGGGTTTATTAATGAGCCGCAGCGCTGAGGTGAGCGGATATTTCACCGCGCTCTTCACCTGCTCCCTGAACTTGGACTGGGTCGCCGCGTAAATAAATGTGTTGGTGCAGCAGCTGAGATTCCTCAGCAACAAACCGACGTACTGAAAGATCCATTGAGAATCATTCATATCAGTCCCAATCCCTGTGATCTGATAATAGACGAAGTTTGCAACCAGCTTCAGCCACAGGAGGATGAAGCTGCCGGAGATGGTGAAGAGTAAAACCACAGACCTCTCCTGCTCTCCATCTCCGGGTCACTGCGATTGTCCCCCTTGCTCCGACCCCTCAGCCCCTGACGGATCCCGACTGGCCACTAAAATGTGCCGGACTGTCAGAGCGTTGAGCAGCAGGATCACAGCGAAAGGGAGGAGCGGAGTTAAAACCGTGTCGAACCAGTCAAATGCCACCCACCCGGGGTCAGTGTAATTACTGTCCACCGGGTCACAGCCCCACGGGACATTGTCGATGGTTGTCCAGGGTTCCTGTGTGAAGTAGCGGGGAACGTTTTTCAGACACAGCAGAACGCCGGCTGTTGCGAGAACCGCAGCCGCAGTTTTCCCGGTGCAATATTTAGTTTTCAGCTTCTGGCAACAAATGGCGACAAAGCGATCAAAGGTGAAAGTGACGGTGAACCAGACAGAACAGTCTGTAGCTGAATACCTCAGTACATCGTTAACACTGCACACAGGGGTGATGGACAGGACACTCCAATAAAAGTAATGGTATCGCATCCGAGTCAAAATGACCTCGGTGATCAGGGTGAGTAGATCGGCCGCTGCCATGGCCACCAGGTAGCGAGTGGTGCAGGTGGAGAGGCCGCACTTTCCCCGGGACAGGATCACAATCGCCACTAAATTCACTGCGGAAAGAGAAGGGGAGCGGACACTGGGCATTACTGAACACGGTCTCCGGGGATGAACACCGGCTCCACTTTCAGCTGGAGATCAGGAGTGTTGGAGTCGGTGCGCGGCTACAGGTTTAACAATGTCAGACCCGGTTCCGACTGTGCCCGACCTGCCTGCTTCAGGGGAGAGGAGATAAGGCGACAGGCGGGGTAAAGGGCAGAGAGGGAACGAGCAGCCGCCCGCTACAATAGGCGGAATGGTCCTGTCTACAGTTAACCCCGCTCACAGTCTCTGATGGGGCCGGTTTCACAGACTTAACCGTGACCGGCCGCGTTTAACCAGGGCTCTGGGAACTCGGCATCTGATGGGGACGAGGAGGGTTCCAGAGGGAAGGCAGGGACAACTTATGATCCGGCAGCAGAGTGGCTCCGTTAATGGATTCATTCATCAGTTCGGTAACAACACACGCCGGTAAATCCGCGGGTTTTGGTTCAGGAAATCGATCCAATTATTGATCGACAGGCGGCGGAATCCGACTGTGACAGACTCCACAGTGAGACGTGTCCATAGGAGCGGGTGTTCACTCTGATCAATAACTCAGACACAGTGAACTACACAATGTAAACCCCTCCCAGTCACACCGTCCCGGAGAGCTGCCTGTCCCGAGCACTGGGACAAATCTGGGCAAGGTCCCACTGAAGGCAAGAACAACATTCTAGTGGGTCCCGGCAGTGGGAGAAAGAGAGGGTTAGTTTCGGCTGTCTGAAAATGAGAAAAATCACAGCGTTAATTCAAAGATATTTCACAGAGAGGATTGATATAATCTACACATTCTTACACAACGATCATCCGTTGGGAATATTGTAACAGAATCAGAATCAGCTCAGTACACATATCACACGTAGCTATAAAATTTGAATTGTTCTACTCACTTACCAGGGACTCCAACGGCAGCAATGATCACGTACAAGACTTTCTCCACGGCGTAATATTCCCAAATATGTTGTGCCATATTCTCTGCCCAGCGACGTGTCCCCGTGAGCTCCCGGTAATCTCGTGGAATGAAATGCCGAGGCAGAACATTCCCGGAGATTTTATACAACTTTCCGTCTCCACCGGGACAGTGAAGTTTCAACAGATTTTAAAAAATAGAGATTTGGAAATGATTCGCAAACATATGGCATCAGCCAAGTGAAATCCCTGCTGAGACAGGTCGTGATTTATTCAGGGAATTGATTGAGAAACTCCAAAGACTGGGAATTGTGGCGATACTGAGGGATGGAAATTGGGAGCGGCATTGTTCCAGCAAAGGGAATATTGGTTCAAACTCCATCTGGTCCAACTCTCCGCCTCGTGTTGTTTGTCTGATTTCCTTCAATCCGCTTCACTCACTAAGGCGATCCGAAATTCCAGGGACCCTCTCAGGGCTTCTGGTGCCCAGTTTGAAGGTGGACTGGGCGACGTTTGTCCACTGGTTGAGGAACTAGATCAACAGATCACCTCGGACTAAAATGGCCCCGTCCACTCTGCTTCACCACTCAATATGATCGCGGCTTAACTGACTGCAACCTCACCCCCACACTCCCGGCGAGGCCGGTAACCATTCACTCCTTGCTTGTCTGCGGTGGGTCTGATTTTGCGCCGGGACAATAACATTCTCTGCCTTCGTCACCTCTGAGGAGGAACAAGCCAAAGACTCACGACACTCAGAGAACAGAAACATTGTGGCTTCAGAATTGTCCGAAACCCAAATAACACAGCGAATGATCCGGCACATCTCCCTCCTCCCTTTCTCTCCCTTCCTCCTCCCTTTCTCTCTCCCTCCTCCCTTTCTCTCTCCCTCCATCCTTACTGCTGTCGCTCTCTCTGAACTATCACTCTCTCCTACCATCTCTATTCTTCCTCTCGGCTCCGCCATCTCTCTGTCAAACTCTCTCTCCTAACCCCCCCCCCCCTCCTTCTCACTCCCATTGCATTTATCCCTCCGTTTCTTTCTAACTATCGCCCCGTTTTGCCAACCCACGCAATCTGAACTCCGTTCTCTTTTCATGTTCCCACTCTCCCTTTGTTACTTAACTCTCCCTCCATCTCTTCTTTCGTCTTCTCCGCTATCTCTTCCTTTCATCACTGTAATCCCTATCTGTCTTTCTCTTTTCCCCAACACTCCTCCTGCTCGCCCTCACCTCTTTCTCCAAGGCTTTTCTTGCGAAGTGCGGTTAAAACGGCTAGCCACCATGGGATGTCTCTCTACCCCGTTCCCTCACACTTCAATAGCCCTTCCAGGTGAGGCTGCTGTTCACATGCACCTCATCTAACCCCTTCTATTGCATGCGGTGTTCCAGATATGGTCTCCTTTGCATCGGCGTGGTCAAGTGGAGACTCGGCGACCGTTCAGCCGAACACTTACCGTCGTTCCGTCACGGCCTCCCGGATCTTCCCGTTGTAACTCGCCTTCCCACACTGACCTTTCTGTCCTTTGCTTCATCTATTGCCAGACTGAAGCGACATGCAAACTGAAAGAACGCCACTTTATATTCCGCCCTTGGTGCCTTGCAACAATAGACAATAGACAATAGATAATAGGTGCAGGAGGAGGCCATTCAGCCCTTCGAGCCAGCACCGCCATTCAATGCGATCATGGCTGATCACTCAATCAGTACCCCGTTCCTGCCTTCTCCCCATACCCCCTCACTACGCTATCCTTAAGAGCTCTATCCAGCTCTCTCTTGAAAGCATCCAACGAACTGGCCTCTACTGCATTCTGAGGCAGAGAATTCCACACCTTCACCACTCTCTGACTGTAAAAGTTCTTCCTCATCTCCGTTCTAAATGGCCTACCCCTTATTCTTAAACTGTGGCCCCTTGTTCTGGACTCCCCCAACATTGGGAACATGTTTCCTGCCTCTAATGTGTTCAATCCCCTAATTATCTTATATGTTTCAATAAGATCCCCCTCATCCTTCTAAATTCCAGTGTATACAAGCCTGATGGCTACAGCCTTTCAACATACGACAGTCCCGCCATTCCGGGAATTAACCTAGTGAACCTACGCTGCACGCCCTCAATAGCAAGAATATCCTTCCTCAAATTTGGAGGCAAAAACTGCACACAGTACTCCAGGTGCGGTCTCACCAGGGCCCGGTACAACTGTAGAAGGACCTCTTTGCTCCTATACTCAACTCTTCTTGTTATGAAGGCCAACATTCCAATGGCTTTCTTCACTGCCTGCTGTACCTGCATGCTTCCTTTCAGTGACTGATGCACTAGGACACCCAGATCTCGTTGAACATCCCCTCTTCCTAACTTGACACCATTCAGATAATAATCTGCCTTTCTATTCTTACTTCCAAAGTGAATAACCTCACACTTATCTACATTAAACTGCATCTGCCATGTATCCGCCCACTCACACAACCTGTCCAAGTCACCCTGCAGCCTTATTGCATCTTCCTCACAATTCACACTACCCCCCAGCTTAGTATCATCTGCAAATTTGCTAATGGTACTTTTAATCCCTTCATCTAAGTCATTAATGTATATCGTAAATAGCTGGGGTCCCAGCACCGAACCTTGCGGTACCTCACTGGTCACTGCCTGCCATTCCGAAAGGGACCCATTTATCCCCACTCTTTGCTTTCTGTCTGTCAACCAATTTTCTATCCATGTCAGTACCCTACCCCCAATACCATGTGCTCTAATTTTTCCCACTAATCTCATATGTGGGACCTTGTCGAAGGCTTTCTGAAAGTCGAGGTACACCACATCCACTGACTCTCCCTTGTCAATTTTCCTAGTTACATCCTCAAAAAATTCCAGTAGATTTGTCAAGCATGATTTCCCCTTCGTAAATCCATGCTGACTCGAAATGATCCTGTTACTGCTATCCAAATGCTCAGCAATTTCGTCTTTTATAATTGACTCCAGCATCTTCCCCACCACTGATGTCAGACTAACTGGTCTATAATTACCCGTTTTCTCTCTCCCTCCTTTCTTAAAAAGTGGGATAACCTTTCACTTTTCAGAGAATGTGTTCGTGTGTAAGTGTGTGCGAATGAGTGCGTGTCTCTTCGTGCTGGTGCGTGTGAATATCTGTTAGTGTGAGTGCATGTGTACGTGTGATTGTATGTGAGAATGTGTGAGAGTATATTTGATTCTTTGTGATTGCATTTGAGAGATTGTGTGTGTCTTCGTGCGCGGCTATGTGTGTGTGCGTGTTTGACTGTGTTTCAGGGTGTGAACATGTGTGTTTGTAATGATGTAATGGCATACTGTGGGTTTTAGTGACGACGTGACACGGTGTGGGGCATTACTGATGGAGTGACACACTGTGCAGTGGAACTGATGGAGTGACAAAATGTATGGTAGATTAACACACTGTGGGTTGGTACAGATGCAGTGACACACTTTGAAGTTGTATTGATGAAGTCACACACTGTGCAGTGAACTGATGGAGTGACACGCTGTGCAGTGCACTGATGGAGTGACACAATGTGGGGTAGTACTGATGGAGTGACACAATGCGCTGTAGTACTGATGGAGTGACCCCAGTTAATGCAGTACGGGTGGATTAACATACTGTGGTTTAGTACAGATGGAGTGACACAATTTGCAGTAGTACTGATGAAGTGACACACTTTGCAGTTGTTCTGATGGAATGATACACCGTGGGGCTCTACTGATGTAGTGACACACTGCGGGTAATACTCTTGGAGTGGCACAATGTGTAGTACTGTTGTTATGACAAACTGCGGAGTAGTACTGACGGAGTGACACACAGTGGAATAGCACTGATTTAGTGACAAATTGTGAGGTCATTGCATCAGTACTACCATGCAGTTTGTCACTCCGTCAGTACCACTTCAGTGTGCAACTACATCCCGTGGGGTAAAACTGATGGAGTGACACGCTGTGGAGCAGTACTGATGGAGTGACACACGGTGCGTATTACTGATGGACTGACACACTGCGCGGTTGTAATGACGGAGTGAGATACTTCGGTGTAGTGCTGATTGAATGACACACTTGGGGTAGTGTGGACAGAATGGCGCACAGTGGGCTAATACCGAAGTATTGACCCAATCTTTGGTGGTACTGTCGGGTTGCACATTGTGGAATGGTAAGGACTGACGTGGGGTAGTACAGATGGAGAGTTGCACTGATGGGTAATACTAATTGAATGAGTCTGTGTGGTTGTACAAAATGGAATAACTAGCTTAAGGCAGTACTGATGGAATGCATCACTGTGGTGTAATACTGATGGAATAACATATTGTAGGGTAGTACAGATGGAGTGACAGGCTCCAGTGTTATACTGATGGAGTGTAACACTGTGGAGTAGTACTGGTGTAATGACGTACTGTGGAGGTGTATTGATGGAATGACATACTGTGGGGTAGCACGGATGTAATAACACATTCTGTTGGAGTGACGCAGTAATACTGATGGATTGACAGGCTCTGCGGTAGTACTGTTGCGATGAAAAACTGTGGTGAAATAGTGATGGAATTACACAGTATGGAGTCGCTGCGATGGGTTAGCACACTGTGGGGGTATTGCGGATGGAATGGCAGATTTGAGCAAGTCCTGATGTTGTGAAACACTTTGGGGAGTACTGATGGAAGAACATACTGCGGGGAGCATTGATGGAGTGACACGTTCTAGGGTTGCACTGGAGTGACATGATGTTGGGCAGCGCTGATGGAGTGTAACACCATGGAGTTGTATTGATGCAGTGAGACACTGTGCGGTTTCACCGACGGAGTGACACACTGAGCGGTAGTACTATTGTGATGACAATCTGTGGTGTAGTACTAATACAATGACACACTGTTTGGTAATACTGATGGAATGACACAATTTGTGGCAGCACTTATGGAGTGACCCACTGGGATAGTCCTGATTGAATGATAAACATCGGGTAGTGCTAATGGCGTGAGGCATTGTGGGGAAGTACTAACAGAGTGAAACTGTGGGGAATTACAGATGGAGTGACTAGGTGAGGTAGGGCTGATGGAGTGACACACTGTGGGGAATACTAATGGAGTGACACTGCGAGGAAGGACTGATGGGTTGACACTGTGGGGTAGTACTGATGGAGTGACACGCTTCGTGGTCTACTGATGGAGTGATAATCACTGGATTGTACTGATGGAGTGACACACGTTGGCGTAGTACTGATGCGACGATAACACGAGTAATATTCCTGATGGTGCGATGCTCTATGGGGAGGCACTGATGGAGTGGCACAGTGTACGGTATTACAGATGGAGTAACAAGCTATATTTTATTACTGATGCAGTGGCACACTGTGGGTAGTGCTGTTGGAGTGACACACTTTGAGGTAGTACTGATGGAATGGCGCACTATGTGGCAGTACTGATGCAATAGCATATTATGGAATAGTACTGATTGAGTGACACCCTGCGGTGTAGCACTGTTGGATAGACATATACCAGAGTAATACTGGTGGATTGAAGCACTGTGGGGTAGTACTGATGGAAGAACTCATTGTATAGTACTGATGGAGTGACACACCGTTGGATAGTACTGATAGAGTGACACCCTGTGTGGTAGTACTTATGGAATAATACACAAGGTGCTACTGATGTTGAAAAACACTGTGGGTTTGTATTGATGCAATGGTATATCGTGCGGTAGAACCAATGAAGTGACACGCCCCGGGGTTGTACTGATGGAGTGGCATAGTGTGTTCTAGTAATAATCGTCTAACACACTGTATGCTTGTATTGATGGAGTGATGTCCAGTGGGGTAGTATTGATGGAGTGACACAACGTGGGCAGTACAGATGGAGCAATACACTTTGGGGTAGTACTAGTGAAGTGACAAACTGTGGGCAAGAACTAATGGAGTGGGACATTTTGGTGTATTACTGATAGAGTGACACAGTGTGCGGTAGTACTGATGGAGGAACAAACGATATGGTCGTACTGATGTCGTGCCACACTGTCGGATAGTATTAATGGTGTGAAACTAAATGGGGCAGTACTGATGTAATGACACATTATATTGTAGTTCTGATGGAGTGACACTTTGAGGGGGAGAACTGATCGATTGACGCACTGTGGGATAGTACTGATGGAATGACTATCCATTTGTTAGTACTGATGCAATGGCATGCTATGGGATAGCACCGAATATTTCAGGTCCAGGATCCCGCATTAAGAGAGAGAGAGAGATACAAATTAGTCCAGTTTGCAGAAAAAAAGCGAAATAATTTGTACAACAAAGGGAATATTTAGCTTAGTTTAGAGATACAACGCGGAAACATGCACTTCGGCCCACAGAGTCCACACCGACCAACGATCCCCACACATTAACACACACTAAGGTCAATTTGCACTTATACAAAGCCAATTAACCTGCAAACTTGTATGTCTTTGGAATGTACAATACAATACAATGCAACATATATCTTTATTATCATTGTACAGGAGTACAACAAGATTGGGAATGATGCAATGAATTAATTTGCTAAATTTATACAACCTAGTGAAACAAAATTTGAAACAGTTTTAAAACAGTATAAAGTTCAAGTCGGTCTGTGCCGGTTCACTGTGCGATGTGACCATCCGGCTCAGCAGGGCAGGTTCATATCAGCTATGGCTCTGGGGATGACGCTGTTCCTGAGTCTGGAGGTGCGGGCGTAGAAGGCCTTGTATCGTCTGCCCGATGGTAGAATTTCGAACAGACTATTGCAGGGGTGTGAGGAGTCTTTGTGAATGCTATCCGACAGTGTGCCACGACATCAGTGCTACCATATCGTTTGTTCCTCCGTCAGTACTACGTTGTGATGCAGTAATAATGGAATAACCGACGATGTGGTAGCACTGATGGAGTGACACGCTGTGCGATAATACTTAGGGATTAGCATCCTGTGGGGTAGTAGTGAAGGACTGGTATATTTTGGGGTAGTACTGATATAGTGACACATTCGATGGTATTATTGAAGGGGTGAAAAACTGTGGGTAGAACTGATGAATTTACATACTGAAGGTGGTACTGATAGAGTGAAACACGGTCGGGAAGAAATGATGGAATGACATACTGTGGGGTTGTACTGATGAGAGTGGCACGATCTTGGGTACGACTAATGGAGTAACATGTAGTACTGATGGAGTGACAGACTGTGAAGTAGTATTGATGGAGTAACCTAACGTAGGGTAGTGTTGAAGTAATGGCACATTCTGGGGTAGTTCTGATCGGGTGACATATTGTGCAGTAGTACTGTTGTCGTGACATAATGTGGGATGGAATTGATGGAGTGACACTGTGCGGTAGCACTGATGGAGTGACGCACTATAGGGTAGTACTGGTGTAATGGTATACTGTTGGATAGTACTGATGGAGTGACGCACTGTGGGGTAGTACTGGTATAACGGTATACTGTTGGATAGTACTGATGGAGTGACGCACTGTGGGGTAGTACTGGTATAACGGTATACTGTTGGATAGTACTGATGGAGTGACGCACTGTGGGGTAGTACTGGTGTAACGGTATACTGTGGGATAGTACTGATGGAGTGATATCGGCGAGACAAAGCGCATGCTCGGCGAATGTTTCGCTGAACAGTCCCACACAGTCCTACCTGATCTCCCGGTTGCTCAGCACTTTAACTCACCCCCGCTACCCCATTCCCAATCTGAACTTTCTCTCCTGGGCATCCACCGTTGTCAGAGTGAGGCCCAGCGCAAATTGGAGGAACAGCACCTCATACTTCACTTGGGCAGCTAACACACCAACGATATGAACATTGATTTCTCTAACTTCAATTAGCCATTGCTTCCCCTCTCTCTCCACCCCTCCTCCTTCCCAGTTCTCCCACCAGTCTCACTGTCTCCGACAACATTCTATCTCTTTCCCGCCGACCTCTTCGACATCAGTCTAAAGAACTGTCTCGACCAGAAACGTCACCCATTCTTTCTCTCCAGAGATGCTGCCTGTCTCGTTGAGTTACACCAGCATTTTGTGTCTACCTTCGATTTAAACCAGCATCTGCATTTCTTTCCTACACGAAGTACAAGGCACGGCAGGACTTTCGGCTAATAATAGCTGTGCCGAACACGAGACGACCAACCTTACCTGCCTGCTCACAATGCATATCCCTTCATTACTTGAAAATCTGAACTTGTCTTAAATAACACTATTGTATCTGCCTCCAACTCCAGTGGAGTGGGTGGTAAGATTTTAGGACCCGTTATACAGGATGATGTGACAGAGTATTTATAAGTGCACGATGAAATAGGCATAAGTTGGCATGGCTTTGTGAATGGAAGGTCGTGTTTGATAAATTTGCTGGAATTATTTGAAGAAGTAAATAGCAAAACAGCCAACGGAGAGACAGTAGATGTTGTTAACTTTGATTTTCAGAAAACCTTTGACCAGGTGTCACAAGATGGCTGCTTAGGAAGATGAGAGCCCACGGTGACAAAGGGCAAACATCAGCATGGATAACTGGTTGGCTGGATGGCAGAAGACAAAGAGTGGCAATAAAGAGGGATTTTTTTCTCGTTGGCTAACAGTAACTAGTGAAGATCTTCAAGGATCGGTGTTTGTCCGCTACTCCACGTTTTATATTATGATTTGGACGAGGGGATTGAAGGCTTTGTGGCCAGGTTTTCAGATGTTACGAAAAAAGGTGGAAGGGCAGGTAGTTTAGAGAAAGCATGGACTCCGCAGAAGGACTAGGACATGTTGGGGGAATGGGTAGAGAAGTGGCAGATGGAATATAGTGTAGCAAAGTGCGGAGTACTGCATTTTGGTAGTAGGAATAATGGCGTAGACTATTGTCTAAGTGGGAAAATAATCCATCAATCTGAAGTTCAAAGGGACTTGGGAGTGCTGGTTATCGTGTCGTATCTCCGTTCGTGCTACGGCCCAACAACGTGGAGTCGGCGGCCTCCAGCTGGGATCGACCTTGAAGAATCCGGTGGCAGGGCCTGGACTTGCCATCTCGGAGGCTTCGGCCGTGGGCCCTGCAGACCGCAACATCTGGAGTTCGCAGGTCCCTGGCTGGCGACCGGCTTTCGTGAGCTCCAGCCGTAGCAGCTTCGACCGCCCCGAAGCGTGAGGTTTGATCGACTCGCTCGCAGGCCCTTCATCGCCCTGCGTGGCTCGGTCACGGCACTGCCCATCACCCGGTGGGGGCTTAGGACCTTCATAGGCCTGCTCGGCTCGACCTGGGACTTTCCATCGCCCGGTGGGCACTTCAAAAGTCGAGAGCCTCGATCGCCTCCTGGCACCACGGGAGAAGAATGAGGAGGAGATAAGACTTTATTTGCCTTCCATCACAGTGAGGGTGTGCCTGGAGCAATCACTGTGATGGCTGTTTGTGTTAAATTTGTAATTGTGTGTCTTGTGTTCTTTATTGTCTACTGCCGGACCCTGACGTGAGAGGACGCTGGCGCTATTTGTTCGCCGCTTCTCGTCAG
>NC_135991.1:725303-775303 GCF_053455715.1 Rhinoraja longicauda
TAACAGCTGGGAAGAAACTGTCCCTGAAGCTGGAGGTGTGCGTTTTCACATTTATCTACCTTTTGTCTGATAGGAGAGGGGAGAAGAGGAAGAGGGTGCAACTCGTCCTTGATTTAAAAGAGGGAGTGGCTAGGGTGCGACTTGTCCTTGATTCAAGTTCATAAGTGATAGAGCAGAATGAAGCCATCCAGCCCATCAGGTTTACTCTGCCATTCAATCATGGCTGAACGATCTTTCCCATTGAACTACATGTTTTTGCCTTCTCCCCATCGCCCCGACACTCGTACTAATCAAGAATCCATGTATCTATCTCTGCCTTAAAAATATCCCGGTGAATCTCTACTGCATTAAACTAATATCAATTAATACTTCCCAACAGAACATTTGTTTCTGCCCCAGTCCCTGTTTCGTCCACCCAGCAGACCCATGTCTCTCCCTTCAGTTTGTTCACACAACCATTATTGCTCCTGTCCCTTCTGGAATTGCTGCCAGCATCCTCGGCATTCCCATCCCCTGTGTCTGGTTGGTTCGTCAGAGACTCCAGACCGACATTAGGCTGATTTCCACACAGTGCCGAGGCAGCTTTGCTCAAGGAGAGGAGCTCTACTGAACTCCCCAGCCATGCTCCAAGTAAACTGCAAGAGTTCTGCCTTTGTGGTATTGTCCTGTTATTGTCATTAAACACATTATTGTTCGACATCCTGTTGCAGTTTGCGGGCGATGCATTCCAGAAATTGACTGCTGTCTTTCCACATTCTAAATAGTTCATCAATATGCAAAGTTTTTAACTTGCACTTTTTGAATGAAGTGTCTTAACTTGAAACGTTGAATCTATTTCTCTTTGCTCAATCTGCTGAGTGTTTCTTCCATCTGCCAATCTCCCACCCTTCACCTGCATCCACCTTTCACTTGCCAGGCTTTGTCCCGCCCCCACCCTCACCTCTTTTACAGCTTTCCAATCAGTCTGTAGGGGCCTCGTCCAAATCGTCTTCTGTCCATTGATTCAACGGTGCTGCCTGGCCCACTGATTTTGTCCAGTACTTTGTATTTTGCTGTATATTCCAGCATCTGCAGTGTCTTGTGTCACCACCTTCTTTATTTCCCAGTCTACCTGTATCGCCACATCATTGGAACTATGTACCTGTACCCCTCAGTGTCTCTGTGTAAGTCCTGCCTGGCTTGCATTACCAAAATGCAACACCTCGCATTTATCTGCATTAATATCTATCTGCTGTTGCTTGGCTCATTGACCCAGTTGATAATGATCTTGTTGTTAGATAACCACCTTCGCTTCCACTATTACTCCAATTTTAATTTGATTTGCAGGAGAAAGTTACAAATATTATACCTCTGTCTCCATTTAGATCTCTTCCCTACCCACCCTGAAAGGATTGGCTCTGGTCCTAGATAACTCAATCAGCATGGCCAGCTTCTCTTTGCCCAATCAGCTCCCTTCAATACAGCTTACACCTGTACAAGATGTATATGAAGTACTTTATATTAAATATAAATTGATATGGGCCAAACGTGAGCAGGTGGGACCAGTGTAGCTGGGACATGCTGGCCAGTGTAGGCAGGTTGGGCTGATGTGCCTTTTCCATGATATATGACTCTATGAAAAGAGAATTGAATAGTCTGTGTGAAAGAAAATAAGTTGCAGGGCTGAAGGGAACTAATGAGGGAGGAATGGAAATGATGGGTTTCCTGCAGCAGGAGCTGGCATCATCCAGTTGGGCTCATTGGTCTCCCCCAGTCCCTTTTTCACTATAATGTGTGAGGCAGTGAAAGCAAGATGGAGGAATCATTTATGTGTTCATTTGGTTGACCTTCATACTGGCTAGAGGGAATAACTTGGAATGCTTGGTTCTTCCACAGAGTGGTGAATGTGCAGCCAGAGAGGGTGGTAGAATCAGAACCAATCATGGGAATTATTATTCATTTACACAGATATGTGATCAGACAAGACACAGAAGGATATGGACCTATTGTAGGCATTTGCGATTAGTCCAGATGGCCAAAAGGCTGGAATGAAATATTACGTGACAATACCAAACATAAACCAAATCTGATATGGTGGTTGTGGGGCTCGTTTCTCTGCTGCTTTTTATCACTGGCTCTAAATCAGAGGTTGTTGCTGCTCCTGTGTTGTTGGATGTGGCTGGGGTTTGAGTGAACTTAGCTCAGTCTGACTTTAACGCTGATCATCATCATGTCCCACAGCTGCAGACTCCACGCTCGGTGATCCGTGTGTAAACCACACCGTCCTGGATCAGCCCTGGAGGAGCTCGGGTTGTCATAGAACTCGGTGCAGTGGCCGATGGATGGATGATGGAAATCTGAAGGAAGGGTGGTACAGATTTAGCAGGTAAACTGATCACACGTGAGAATGTGTCGGAGTTAGTGCTGGGGCTTGCATCTCCAAGGATCCCAGTTCGATCCTGACATCTGGTGCTTTCTATGTGGATTTGCATGGTCTTCCCTGGATGGGTTTCCCCCTGGTGTTCCCGCATCCCAAATATATGCTGGTAGACGAAATGGTCCTGTGAATTCCCACTCGTGGAGGAAAGTGGCAAAATAATCAATGGAGTATTCACGGGCATGTGAGAGGGAATAAGTTGCAGTGCTACAGGGAAATTAGGAGAGGGGGCAGAGGGCTGAGGAGTCACTTTCCTGAGGGCTAGTATGATTGTGATGGGCTGAATAGCAACCTACTGTCATATATCAACTGTCATATATCAAATAAGGTGTTAGATTGATAGTATCAACCCCCCATTCTGGGACAGTGAGTGGAGTATAGGGAAAGGAAACTCCTACATTCTGGAGGAAGGAAAGAGAGATTTTGGAGAGGGCAAAATAGGGTTTCCTGGCACTGGACCAATATTGGACAGTGCGATGGTGTAGACCCCAGTCGCTCATATTTCCCTCAGTCGGGGGCTGACTCTCTGCTTCTTGTTCCAGTTATGACAACGTGACGATTCCCGAGAATGTTGTTCCATTATATCGCTGCTCTGGGTGGTATCCCGGCTGGTTAAATGGTAGGTGGACAAGAATGTACAACTGATGCACTCTGTTACTTTAACAAAGGTCAGAGTGATGATCCAGATCTGTACAGCTCTACAGATAAAATAGAATAATAAAAAATACAATGTATTAATAAGCGCAACACTTGGTAACTGTAACAGAGCAAATACCAAAGTCTGTAGTGCAACCAAAGACACAGTCGATGGAAGATCATGGATGGTGAGGTTAGTGTTGGGAAGTGTTCAAGAGCCTGATAATTGCTGGGATAAGCTGTTCTTGAACCTGGAGGGCACGGTTTTCAGGCTCCTGCACCTTCCCGATGGCAGCAGTGGGATGAGAGCGTGGCCAGGGTATGGTCTCATCAACACTGCACAGCTATAACAAGACTTCTCTGCTTTAAGTTCATCACATTTACTTTTCGCAAAGCCTGATTATGTTTATTTTAATATTCTGATTTTATTTTAATAGGTTTTGTATATTTTCAATGTTAATGTCTCTAAATATGTGTGGAAGACTTTGCGATGTTTAATGGCCAATCAGCCTGAGGCTGACGCAGGTCAGGGGTGGGTCTGTGTGTCCATTCAAGGGCCCAGTGACCCACAGGGTCTCAGGGAGCAGATGCTGCTGTGGGGAGTGTGGGAGGGGGAGGGTGATGGCAGCAGCTCACTGCTGACTGAGGCAGGTCAGACCATGGGTTGTGATCGCTGCGTGACACTGGCTCCAGATTCATTTTCCTCGCTGCATTGTGGGACCGGGTACATTTTACAATGTTTATAAACTCATTCCAGGTTCCCATCCCACGAAGCAAGAAGGGGAGGTGAAAAGGGAAGTCTGTTTTAACTCGCTTAACAACAATTATAAACCAGACACCTGCCTCAAACATCAGAAGATCACGATTAAAAACTGTGACAGTTATTTTGTGTATTATCTGAAGCGGACACCCATATCTAATAGTGTGTATTGTGCAGGTATGTTGTTCTCCATGTTGATAAAGTATTGAAGGGGGTGTACAGAGTGTGTATGGACCGAACGGGGAGCGGAAAATTCTGGGACGTCCTGAATCATCAGCACACAAACAGGGCTGAATATTCCAGTCCATGACAGTTCTCACCTCACTGAGATCTCCCTCTCCCCCAGTCTGATCACGCTGCTGTGCTTGAGCCTCACCACCTTGGACTGACATGTGACATCCACCCTGTGAATGTACTGTGACACCCCCCCACACTCCCTATCCCCCTCCCTATCACTGACATGTGACCCGTCTACCATCCGATGCACATGCTCCATCTGGAACACACGCAATAATTCCTGTCCACTCTCCGCACATAATACACTTGTCCCCATCTTGCCCGTTTGCCATGGTCACACCTCCCAACCCCCAGTACTATTGCCAACCCACCCCCCCCAACTGGTCAAATGCCCGTCTACCATGGCCACCCCTCCCCACCCCTGGTACTGTTCCCCACCCCCCCAACTGGTGAAATGCCCGTCTACCATGGCCACCCCTCCCCACCCCTGATTCTGTTTCCCACCCACCCCGCACCTGGTGAAATACCCGTCTACCGTGGTCACCCCTCCCCTGGCCTCACATGGAACCACACATCCCACATACACAAACCTGGTCGAGGTTGATGACTGAACCTGAGCAGAAAGTCTCAGGCAGAGAAGCTGGCTCATGACAACCTGCCCCCACCATTCGACCATGGAGCACCAATCTGAGTTGCCTTCTCCTGTGCCCTGATTTGTCCCAGATCCTTGGGCTGACGGATCCATTCATTGTGAGTGAGAACACTCTCACTTGGGACGGGGTGTTTCCTCTTCTCCATAGGACATATCCGTTCTCTCAAGGTCCCAACCGGCCCAACCCTTCCTGGCCGCCTTGACATTCTCCTGGTCATACCACCTCTCCGAAAGTCCACCCCACTCCATCCCAGCCAACCCACCTCCTCCTCTCCCAACCGTCCCACTTTTCCCATTCAGGCCACACGCTTCCCCCCATCGTCATCAATGGAAGTGGGCCTGGATGTATCAGAGACTGGGAGACGGCAGGTGGACATGATACCAACATTGATCATCATCCTGCTTCCATCCACAGACTCCGCACGCAGTGATCCGTGTGTAAATCACACCGTCCTGGATCAGCCCTGGAGGAGCACGGGTTGTTCCAACACTCAGTGCACAAGTGGCCAATGGAAGTCTGATAAACTCCTTGTCGAAGGATGGTACAGATTCAACAGGTAATGTGAGGAAATAATTCTGTCAAACCAGTCGGTGTGGGGGAGGAGTGAGGGAAGGGAATATAATGGAAGATCAGGCCATCAGTCATCACCGTGGGGGCAGTGAGTAAAAACTGGGATGGGAATTATCTGTGCAAAGTCTGTACAATGAATAAAATGGAGATTATCTGGCTTTGGGAATATCGACAGAGGACAAGGTTCGGACAGATTGGGCACCACTTCCCGATCTCTTTCAATAAATAAAAAACCCGTTCAGGGGCTGACTCTCTGACTGTTGTTTCAGCTCCGGCGGACGGAAGATTCCGGAGACTGCTGTTCCATCGCATCACTGCTCCGGGAAGAGCCCAGGCTGGTTAAACGGTAGGGTCAGAATATGCAACTTAGGGACTTAGCTCTTTTGGGTGAGGGTCAGACTGATGAATGATGTCATATCAGAGAGCCCCTCGCATGCACACTGTACCCGTGCTGTCTGCCATATTCCCTCAGATATGGATCCTTGCACAGTCTGGCTGTGGAGCTCCAGCTCCCTGCGTTTGCCAGTAACAGGCTGTTGATCTGAATTTTAGTTTAATTTAGCTTATTGTAACGTTTACCGATGTCCAATGAATAGCTTTTTGTTGCGTGCTAACCAGCCGGCAGAAGGACTCTACATGATTTCAATCGGCAGATACAATATGAAGGGAGCAACGTATAGTAACATAGAAACATAGAAAATAGGTGCAGGAGGAGGCCATTCGGCCCTTCGAGCCAGCACCGCCATTCATTGTGATCATGGCTGATCATCCACATTCAGTAACCCATGCCTGCATTCTCCCCATATCCTTTGATTCCACTAACCCCGAGAGTTCTATCTAAATCTCTCTTAAATCCATCCAGTGATTTAGCCTCCACTGCCCTCTGTGGCAGAGAATTACACAAATTCACAACTCTCTGTGTGAAAAAGTTCCTTCTCACCTCAGTTTTAAATGGCCTCCCCTTTATTCTAAGGCTGTGGCCCCTGGTTCTGGACTCCCCCAATATTGGGAACATTTTTCCTGCCTCTAGCTTGTCCAGTCACTAAAGTAATGGCGGACAACTTGGTGCAGTGTGTTTCCTGCAGGATGTGGGAAGGTAGGGACACTGCTGGAGCTTCTGGGAGCTACACCTGTAAGAACTGTGTCCAGGTGCGGCTCCTGAATGGACGTGTGGCAGAGTTGGAAAGGCAGCTGGATGACCTCAGGGCCATCCGGGAATGCGAGAGTTTCCTGGATAGGACCTACTGTGAGGCTGTCACACCAAGGGTCCATGTCGAGCGTAGGTGGGAGACCGTTTCAGGGGGGAGCGAACGTGGACTACAGAAGACCCCGGTGGCTATGCCTATTACAAACAGGTACACCCTCTTGGGAACTGTTGGGGCAGAAGACGCTTCCAGTCCGAGCGGCGGACGTGTTGGCAGTTCTAACCCAGGCAAGGAAACTCGACCGGGGAGACCGAAGTCAGGAAGAGCCATAGTAGTGGGTGACTCCATTGTCCGAGGTACGGACAGTAGATTCTGTGGCGACAGGCGGGAGTCGAGGATGGTCTGTTGCCTCCCTGGTGCCAGGGTTCAAGACATCACGAGGCGGCTTCAGAACATCCTAGCGAGGGAAGGTGATCAACCGGAAGTAGTTGTGCACGTGGGCACGAACGATGTTGGGAGGAAGAGGAAGGAGATACTGCAACGAGAGTTTAGAGAGTTAGGAAGAAGACTGAGAAGTAGGATATCGAAGGTGGTTGTCTCTGGACTGTTACCTGTACCTCGTGCTGGTGAGGGCACGAACAGAGAGATCGGGGATATGAATGTATGGCTGAGGGGCTGGTGCAGGGAGCAGAGATTTAGATTTCTAGACCACTGGGATCTCTTCTGGGGTAGGGGTGACCTATACAAAAGGGACGGGTTACACCTTAACTAGGGGACCAACATTCTGGCAGGCAGGTTTGCTAGCGCTACAAGTGTGGCTTTAAACTAAGTAGTGGGGGGGAGGGGTTGACAAATTGGGAATATGAAGATGGAGTTAAAGGGGAAGCGAATACAGGAGAAATTGCAAAGGACTCTCGAATGAATGGGGAGGAGGATGTGGGAATCACTGAGGCATGGCTACAAGAGGACCAGGGCTGGGAACTGTATATTCATGGGTACACAACGTACAGAAAAAACAGGCAGGTGGGGAGAGGGGGCGGGGTAGCTCTGTTGATAAGGAATGATATTCACTCCCTTGCAAGGGGTGACGTAGAATCAGGCGATGTAGAATCAGTATGGATAGAAATGAGGAATTGTAAAGCGAAAAAGACCCTAATGGGAGTCATCTACAGGCCCCCAAACAGAAGCCTCGACATAGGGTGCAAGTTGAATCAGGAGCTAAAATTGGCATGTCGCAAATGTAATGCTACGGTGGTTATGGGATATTTCAACATGCAGGTAGACTGGGAAAATCAGGTTGGTAATGGATCCCAGGAAAGAGAGTTTGTGGAGTGTCTCCGGGATGGATTCTTAGAACAGCTTGTACTGGAGCCTACTAGGGAGAAGGCAATTCTGGATTTAGTGTTGTGTAATGAACCTAATCTGATAAGGGGACGCGAGGTAAAAGAGCCACTAGGAGGCAGTGATCACAATATGATAAGTTTTTCGCTCCAAATTTAGAGGGAGAAGGGAAAATAGGAAGTGTCAGTATTACAGTATAGCAAAGGGGATTACAGAGGCATGAGGCAGGAGCTGGCCAGAATTGACTGGAAGGAGGCCCCAGCAGGGAAGACGGTGGAACAGCAATGGCAGGTATTCCTGGGAATAATGCAGAAGTTGCAGGATCAATTTATCCCAAAGAGGAGGAACGATTCCAAGGGGAGTAAGAGGCAGCCGTGGCTGACAAGGGAAGTCAAGGACAGCATAAAAATAAAAGAGCAGAAGTACAACATAGCAAAGAAGAGTGGGAAGCCAGAGGATTGGGACTCTTTTAAAGAGCAACAGAAAATGACTAAAAGGGCAATACGGGGATAAAAGATGAGGTACGAGGGTAAACTAGCCAATAATATAAAAGAGGATAGTAAAAGCTTTTTTAGGTATGTAAAGAGGAAAACAATAGTCAAGGCAAATGTGGGTCCCTTGAAGACAGAAGCGGGGGAAATTATTATGGGGAACAAGGAAATGGCAGACGAGTTGAACCGGTACTTTGGATCTGTCTTCACTAAGGAAGATACAAGCAATCTCCCAGATGTTCTAGTAGCCAGAGATCCCAGGGTGACGGAGGAACTGAAGGAAATCCACATTAGGCAGGAAATGGTGTTAGGTAGACTGATGGGACTAAAAGCTGATAAATCCCCAGGGCCTGATGGTCTGCATCCGAGGGTACTTAAGGAGGTGGCGCTAGAAATTGTGGATGCATTGGTGATCATTTTCCAATGTTCTATAGATTCAGGATCAGTTTTTGTGGATTGGTGGGTAGCTAATGTTGTCCCGCTTTTTAAGAAAGGAGGGAGAGAGAAAACGGGAAATTATAGACCAGTTAGTCTGACATCAGTGGTGGGGGAAATGCTGGAGTCAATTTTAAAAGACGAAATTGCGGAGCTTTTGGATCGTAGTAACAGGATTGTTCCGAGTCAGCATGGATTTACGAAGGGGAAATCATGCTTGACAAATCTACTGGAATACTTTGAAGATGTAACTAGGAAAGTTGACAGGGGAGATGCGGTGGATGTGGTATACCCTGACTTTCAGAAAGCCTTTGACAAGGTTCCACATAGGAGATTAGTGGGCAAAATTAGAGCACATGGTATTGGAGGTAGGGTACTGACATGGATAGAAAATTGGTTGACAGACAGAAAGCAAAGAGTGGGGATGAATGGGTCCATTTCAGAATGGCAGGCAGTAACTAGTGGGGTACCGCAAGGCTCGGTGCTGGGACCGCAGCTATTTACAATATACATTAGTGACTTGGATGAAGGGATTAAAAGTCCCATTAGCAAATTTGCAGATGATACAAAGCTGGGTGGTAGTGTGAACTGCGAGGAAGATGCTATGAGGTTGCAGGGTGACTTGGACAGGTTGTGTGAGTGTGCGGATGCATGGCAGATGCAGTTTAATGTGGATAAGTGTGAGGTTATCCACTTTGGTGGTAAGAATAGGCAGTGTATTATCTGAATGGTATCAATTTAGGAACAGGGGACGTACGAGACCTGGGTGTCCTAGTGCATCAGTCACTGAAAGGAAGCATGCGGGTACAGCAGGCAGTGAAGAAAGCCAATGGAATGTTGGCCTTCATAACAAGAGGAGTTGAGTATAGGAGCAAAGAGGTCCTTCTGCAGTTGTACAGGGCCCAAGTGAGACCGCACCTGGAGTACTGTGTGCAGTTTTGGTGTCCAAATTTGAGGAAGGATATTGTTGCTATTGAGGGCGTGCAGCGTAGGTTTACTAGGTTAATTCCCGGAATGGCGGGACTATCATATGTTGAACGACTGGAGTGACTAGGCTTGTATACACTGGAATTTAGAATGATGGGAGGAGATCTTATCGAAACGTATATGTTTATTAAGGGGTTGGACACGTTAGAGGCAGGAAACATATTCCCAAATTTGGGGGAGTCCAGAACAAGGGGCCACATTTCTGTTGCAGATTTCAACATGCAGGTATACTGGGAAAATCAGGTTGGAAATGGACCCCAGGAAAGAGAGTTTGTAGAGTGCCTTCGAGATGGATTCTTAGAACAGCTTGTACTGGAGCCTACCAGGGAGAAGGCAATTCTGGATTTAGTGTTGTGTAATGATCCTGATCTGATAAGGGGACTAGAGGTAAAAGAGCCATTAGGAGGCAGTGATCACAACGTGATAAGTTTTACTCTGCAAATGGAAAGGCAGAAGGGAAAATCGGAAGTGTGAGTATTACAGTATAGCAAAGGGGATTACAGAGGCATGAGGCAGGAGCTGGCCAAAATTGACTGGAAGGAGGCCCTAGCAGGGAAGACGGTAGAACAGCAATGGCAGGTATTCCTGGGAATAATGCAGAGGTTGCAGGATCAATTTTTCCCAAAGAGGCGGAAAGACTCTAAGGGGAGGAAGAGACACCTGTGGCTGACAAGGGAAGTCAAGGACAGCATAAAAATTAAGGAGAGGAAGTATAGCATAGCAAAGAAGAGTGGAAAGACAAAGGATTGGGACTCTGTTAAAGAGCAACAAAAGTTAACTAAAAAGGCAATACGGGGAGAAAAGATGAGGTACGAGGATAAACTAGCCAATAATATAAAGGAGGATAGCAAAAGTTTTTTTAGGTACGTGAAGAGGAAAAAAATAGTCAAGGCAAATGTGGGTCCCTTGAAGACAGAAGCAGGGGAATTTATTATGGGGAACAAGGAAATGGCAGACGAGTTAAACAGTTACTTTGGATCTGTCTTTACTGAGAAAGATACACACAATCTCCCAAATGTTCTAGGGGCCGGAGAACCTAGGGTGATGGAGGAATTGAAGGAAATCCACATTAGGCAGGAAATGGTTTTGGGTAGACTGATGGGACTGAAGGCTGATAAATCCCCAGGGCCTGATGGTCTGCATCCCAGGGTACTTAAGGAGGTGGCTCTAGAAATAGTGGAAGCATTGGAGATCATTTTTCAATGTTCTATATATTCAGGATCAGTTCCTGTGGATTGGAGGATAGCAAATGTTATCCCACTTTTTAAGAAAGGAGGGAGAGAGAAAACGGGTAATTATAGACCAGTTAGTCTGACATCAGTGGTGGGGAAGATGCTGGAGTCAATTATAAAAGACGAAATTGCTGAGCATTTGGATAGCAGTAACAGGATCATTCCGAGTCAGCATTGATTTACGAAGGGGAAATCATGCTTAACAAATCTACTGGAATTTTTTGAGGATGTAACTAGGAAAATTGACAGGGGAGAGTCAGTGGATGTGGTGTACCTCGACTTTCAGAAAGCCTTCGACAAGGTCCCACATAGGATATTAGTGGGCAAAATTAGAGCACATGGTATTGGGGGTAGGGTACTGACATGGATAGAAAATTGGTTGACAGACAGAAAGCAAAGAGTGGGGATAAATGGGTCCCTTTCGGAATGGCAGGCAGTGACCAGTGGGGTACCGCAAGGTTCGGTGCTGGGACCCCAGCTATTTACGATATACATTAATGACTTAGATGAAGGGATTAAAAGTACCATTAGCAAATTTGCAGATGGTACTAAGCTGGGGGGTAGTGTGAATTGTGAGGAACATGCAATAAGGCTGCAGGGTGACTTGGACAGGTTGTGTGAGTGGGCGGATACATGGCAGATGCAGTTTAATGTAGATAAGTGTGAGGTTATTCACTTTGGAAGTAAGAATAGAAAGGCAGATTATTATCTGAATGGTGTCAAGTTAGGAAGAGGGGATGTTCAACGAGATCTGGGTGTCCTAGTGCATCAGTCACTGAAAGGAAGCATGCAGGTACAGCAGGCAGTGAAGAAAGCCAATGGAATGTTGGCCTTCATAACAAGAGGAGTTGAGTATAGGAGCAAAGAGGTCCTTCTACAGTTGTACCGGGCACTGGTGAGACCGCACCTGGAGTACTGTGTGCAGTTTTGGTCTCCAAATTTGAGGAAGGATATTCTTGCTATTGGGGGCGTGCAGCGTAGGTTCACTAGGTTAATTCCCGGAATGGCGGGACTGTCGTATGTTGAAAGGCTGGAGCAATTAGGCTTGTATACACTGGAATATAGAAGGATGAGGGGGGATCTTATTGAAACATATAAGATAATTAGGGGATTGGACACATTGGAGGCAGGAAACATGTTCCCAATGTTGGGGGAGTCCAGAACAAGGGGCCACAGTTTAAGAATAAGGGGTAGGCCATTTAGAACGGAGATGAGGAAGAACTTTTTCAGTCGGAGAGTGGTGAAGGTGTGGAATTCTCTGCCTCAGAAGGCAGTGGAGGCCAGTTCGTTGCATGCTTTCAAGAGAGAGCTGGATAGAGCTCTTAAGGATAGCGGAGTGAGTGGGTATGGGGAGAAGGCAGGAACGGGGTACTGATTGAGAGTGATCAGCCATGATCGCATTGAATGGCGGTGCTGGCTCGAAGGGCTGAATGGCCTACTCTTGCACCTATTGTCTATTGTCTATTGTCTATAATAAGGGGTAGGCCATGTAGAACTGAAATGCGGAAAAGCTTTTTCAGTCAGAAAGTTGTGTATCTGTGGAATTCTCTGCCTCAGAAGGCAGTAGAGGCCAATTCTCTGAATGTATTCAAGAGAGAGCTAGATAGAGCTCTTAATGATAGCGGAGTCAGGGGGTATGGGGAGAAGGCAGGAACGGGGTACTGATTGAGAATGATCAGCCATGATCACATTGAATAGCGGTGCTGGCTCGAAGGGCCGAATGGCCTCCTCCTGCACCTATTGTCTATTGTCTATTGTCCTTTTAGAATTTTATATGTTTCCATAAGATCCCCTCTCATCCTTCTAAACTCCAGTGAACAGAAGCCTAGTCTTTTCAATCTTTCCTCATATGACAGTCCCGCTATCCCAGGATCAATCTTGTGAACCTACGCAGCACTGCCTCAATTACAAGGACATCCTTCCTCAAATTAGGAGACCAAAACTATACACAACACTCCAGATGTGGTCTTACCAGGGCCCTATTCAACTTAGAAGAACCTCTTTACTCCTGTACTAAACTCCTCTCGTTATGAAGGCCAACATGCCATTAGCTTTCTTCACTGGCTGCTGTACCTGCACGCCAAATTTCAGTGACTGGTGTGCAAGGACACCCAGGTCTCGCTGCACTTCCCCCTTACCTAACCTGACACCATTGAGATAATAATCTGCCGCCTCGTTTTTGCCGCCAAAGTGGACAACCTCACATTTATCTACATTGTACTGCATCTGCCATGCATCTGCCCACTCACACAACCTGTCCAGGTCACCCTGCAACCTCCTAACATCCTCTCCGCAGTTCACACTGCCACCCAGCTTTGTGTCATCTGCAAACCTGCTGGTGTTACTTCTGATTCCTTCATCCAAATCATTAATATATGTGGTGAATAGTTACGGCCCCAACACCGAGCCTTGCGGCACCCCACTCGCCACTTCCTGCCATTCTGAAAGGGACCCGTTTACTCCTACTCTTTGCTTCCTGTCTGCCAACCAATAGTGCAAGATAAAGTTTAGCAACTTCCGATTGAAGGTAGTCTGATGGTCTCCAATGAGGTGGATAACAGATCTGGACGGCAATCTAGTTATTGATTGGATGGGTCAGTTGCCTGATAACAGCTAGGAGGAAAAATTCCCTGAATCTGGTGGTGTGCATTTTCACACCTTTGCACTCATGCAAGATGGGAGAGGAGAGTAGCAGGAATCTCCAGGGGTGAGGCTCCCCTTCAATATGTTGGTGGTCTTGTGGAGTTGGCGCGAGGTATAAATGGTGTCAATTGAAGGGAGGTTGGTTTGTGGGATTGACTGGGCTTCATTCACAATTCTCTCCAATATTTTGCGGTCTTAGATAAAACTGTTCACTAAGCATGCTGTGATTTAGTTCTGAATTGTTTGATTGTTTTTTATGATTAATTTTCAGATGTTTGATTTTGTTATATGTTACTTGTAATTCATGCGCTTTATACAACCTAAGTCATTTGGTAAATAGGAATAGCTGAGCTGTGGGATCTTGCACAGCATGGACGAGTTGGGCCAAAGGGCCTGATTCCGTGCTGTATGTCTAATTGGGTGGCTGCCATTACCTATAGTTGTTGGTACCTGACAGTTGTATATGTAGCACAGTGTATCACAAAGACCAGTCTCCCCACTAATTAACTTCATCTACACCATGCTGCCTCGGAAAAACAGCCAAGATAATCAAAGTATTGTTCCACGCCGCTCATTCCACCTTCTCCTTGTTGGGCAGAAGGTACAGAAGCTTAAAAGCACGCACCATCAGACTCGGGGACAGCTGTTGTCTCTGTTATCAGGCTTCTGAACTGTTCTTCAGTAACCCAGGGTATTGTCCGATTTATCTCAACCCTATTGCCGAGATTGAACTTTGTCTCTGGAACTACTGCGTTACAATGCTGAGAACATTATTCTGCACTCAGTATCTACCTTTGCTCTGTCTTTTGTACTTTAGTTTGAGTTGATTGTTTTTATGGATGGCATTTTCCCGTCTGATTGGATGGCATGCAAGCCAAAGTTTTTAACTGTACCTCTGTACAGATGACAACATTCAACCTAAATCTAAACCGAAACAAATCAGGGGCAAGTCTTGTTCCATTCAGGGGAATCACAGGCCACACCAATGGGAGCCAGGTTTCGGAAGGAATTGATAATATTTAGTTTAATAATGTGGCGGCTCAGCGCAAGCTTTTGTCTTTTGTGGTTTTTTGTGCTGCTGTGTGGAGTGTGGGTAGGTGTCAGGGGGCAGGTGCTGCTGTGTGGAGTGTGGGTAGGTGGCAGACAGCAGGTGCTGCTGTGTGGAGTATGGGTAGGTGTCAGACGGCAGGTGCTGCAGTGTGGGCAGGTGGCAGACAGCAGGTGCTGCTGTGTGGAGTGTGGGTAGGTGTCAGACGGCAGGTGCTGCTGTGTGGAGTGTGGGTAGGTGTCAGGGGGCAGGTGCTGCTGTGTGGAGTGTGGGTAGATGTCAGGGAGCAGGTGCTGCTGTGTGGAGTGTGGGTAGGTGTCAGGGGGCATGTGCTGCTGTGTGGAGTGTGGGTAGGTGTCAGGGGGCAGGTGCTGCTGTGTGGAGTGTATGTGGGGAGGGTGAGAATAGCAGCTCACCGCTAATTGCATTACACTGGCTCCAGATTCACATTCCCCACCACTGTGGGACCGGGTGCATTTTACAATGTTTATAAACTTGATTCCAGGTTCCCATCCCAGAGCGGGGGACGGTGAGGTGACCAGGATGGTTTGTTTCAACGAATCTGGAGGCTCCGGGGATGTAGACGCCAGGACTGGAGACTCCGGGCTTGGTAACGGGTGCAGCAACAACCTGGATATCAAGGTCAAGAACTGCAGCAGTTACTTTGTGTATCAGCTGAAGCCAACAGCCAGCGACGAGACTGTGTATTGTACAGGTACGTGGCTCCTTCTGTATTGACAAGAGATAGGTGGGGTTGTGTGTAAAGTTTGGACTGTCCCGAGTTACTAACACAAACAACAAACTCCACCCGCAGTCAGTGATCACTTTACTGGATTCTCCCGCACCTTGTCTGAGGTGAACTGCCAGCGTGACACGACGTACCTAGTTATAGGTCTTGTTTTATGTGACGATGAATAGCTGATCACCGTTTGCCCCGCCTCGGGCTCTCATGATTTGTCTGAGGTCAGTTTTTATTCATAGATAGCATGGAACAGAAAACAGTAGAGTTCAAAAACAAACCCTTCAGCTTACATCTGCCCTGACCCGAATGCCAATTTGAACTAGATCCTTCAATTCTCTGCTTTACTGTCTGAATGCAACTGCAACATTGCTGTCATATATGCTTCCATCACCACCTCATCTGTGCGTTTCAGGCACCTACTGCTCTACTCCTTGTGAATCTCCTTTACACTTGTCTCTTTCACTGTATCCCTCTGTATTCTAGTAATGGAAGTCTCCACCCTAACCTACCCTTCCTTCCATAATTCTAGTTACATCTGTCGGGTCATCAGTCAGCCTTGGATACCTTGGAAAATGTAACCCAGGTTTGTCCAGATCTCCTATTGCTAATACCCTCTAATCCAGACAACATTCTGGTAAACCTCTGTGACCCCCCTCTCCAACACATCTGTGGAAAGACTAAGTCTGTTCTTGCTGGAGCAGAAGGTGTTTAGAGGGATCCGATAAGATGATGAGGGTTGCAGACTGCATGAAACTTTCCCCTCTATCAAAGGTAGAAAAAAGCAGAGGGTAAACCACCGGGTGGCGCCGTCCATGGCAGCCTCGCCAACAGTCTGTCTTGTCATTTTCTTATTTTGTTGTTTTTAGTCTGTTGTTAAATGTATGTTTTAGTGTATCTTTAGTTTTGTATTATGTGGGTGATGGGGGTGGGGACTGAGATCGCCCCGACTGCGGAGGGTTTGACTGCCCTGACCGCGGGAGTGGTGGATGTTTATGTTCATTTTTATGTGGTTGTGTGTCTTGTTGCTATTTTGTTATGACTGTATGGCAAATTAAATTCCTTGTGTTTTTACATACTTGACTAATAAATTAATTATAATTACAATTATACTTATGGTAATTGGCGTGTTGGCATGTTGTTTAAAAAAGGTTCTAAAAGTAAACCTAGCAATTATAGACCTATTAGTTTGACGTCTGTGGTGGGAAAATTAATGGAAAAGATACTTAGGGACAATATATATAATTATTTGGATAATCAAGGCCTGATTAGAAACAGTCAACATGGATTTGTGCCTGGAAGGTCATGTTTGACTAATCTTCTTGAATTTTTTGAAGAGGTTACCAGGGAAATTGATAAGGGCAAGGCTGTGGATGTTGTCTATATGGACTTCAGTAAGGCATTTGACAAGGTTCCACATGGAAGGTTGATTAAGAAGGTTAAATCGTTGGGCATTAATAGTGAGGTTGCAAGATGGATTCAACAATGGCTGAATGGGAGATACCAGAGGGTAACGGTTGACAATTGTATGTCAGGTTGGAGGCCAGTGTCTAGTGGAGTGCCCCAAGGATCTGTGTTGGGTCCACTGTTGTTTGTCATTTACATTAATGATCTGGATGATGGTGTGGCAAATTGGATTAGTAAATATGCAGATGATACTAAGATAGGTGGAGTAGTTGATAGTGAGGTAGATTTTCAAAGTCTACAGAGAGACTTGGGCCTTTTGGAAGGGTGGGCTGAAAGATGGCAGATGGAGTTTAATGCTGATAAGTGTGAGGTGCTGCATTTTGGTAGGACAAATCAAAATAGGACGTACAGGGTAAATGGTAGGGAATTGAGGAATGCAGTGGAACAGAGGGATCTGGGAATAACTGTGCATTGTTCCCTGAAGGTGGAATCTCATGTGGATAGGGTGGTGAAGAAGGCGTTTGGTATGCTTGCCTTTATAAATCAGAGCATCGAGTATAGAAGTTGGGATGTAATGTTGAAATTGTACAGGGCATTGGTGAGGCCGAATCTGGAGTATGGTGTGCAGTTTTGGTCGCCAAATTATAGGAAGGATGTCGACAAAATGGAGAGGGTACAGAGGAGATTTACTAGAATGTTGCCTGGGTTTCAGCACTTAGGCTACAGAGAGAGGTTGAACAGGTTGGGTCTTTATTCTTTGGAGCGTAGAAGGTTGAGGGGGGACTTGATAGAGGTTTTTAAAATTTTGAGAGGGACGGACAGAGTTGACGTGGGTAGGCTTTTCCCTTTGAGAGTGGGGAAGATTCCAACAAGGGGACATAGCTTCAGAATTGAGGGACAAAGGTTTAGAGGTAACATGAGGGGGAACTTCTTTACTCAGAGGGTGGTGGCTGTATGGAATGGGCTTCCGGTGGAAGTGGTGGAGGCTGGCTCGATTTTATTATTTAAGAGTAAATTGGATAGGTATATGGATAGGAGGGGATTGGAGGGTTATGGTCTGAGTGCAGGTAGATGAGACTAGGTCAGGGAGAATGGTCGGCGTGGACTGGTAGGGCAGGACAGGCCTGTTTCCGTGCTGTAATTGTTATATGTTATGTGGAGAAGGCAGATGAGTGAGAGTGGTGAGCACCTGGAATACACTGCCTCTATGATTGGTTGAAGCTAAGTGATGGGCAACGTCCAAGTGTTAAGATGATCACTTCATTCGCCAAGGAATAGATGGGTACAGAGCAGATGCATGGAGATGGGACTCCTATGCAGGTGAGTACTTGGTCGGCATGGACCAGCTGGGCCGAATGGCCTGTTTCTATGCTGCACAATTATGTGAACTATGAAATAATGAGAGGCAGAGCAATGAACTGAGCTGAAAAATAGACACAAGAAACTGCAGATGCTGCAAACATGAGTAAAAGGCAAAGTGCTAGAGGAACTCAGCAGGTCAGCCAACATCTGTCGAGGGAATAGACACGTGATGTTTCACAACATGTCCTTTATTTGATTCATGTAATATTTCAGATAGTACAGTCGAGTTTGGTGGACATGGGTGAATGCAAAATATGCTGGGTGACTTTGACTGAACTGGACATTATTATGTCCTCAGCCGCGGACTCTGCACTCGGTGATCCGTGTGTAAACCACACCGTCCTGGATCAGCCCTGGAGGAGCACGGGTTGTACCAACACTGAGTGCACCAGTGGAAAATGGATGAATGATGACAACCTTCATGAGGGATGGTACAGATTTATGAGGTAACACTTTAAAATAATTGTATTGAGCAATAATGCTCAAATTTGTATTAGAGAACACGGGCAAGTAAAGAAAGATAGAGGGAGACCAGGGTAATCAATGATAGTAATAGGATAGTGTAGATGCAGAGAGACTGGGATCATCAATGACATTAATGGGACAGGGAGACCAAGGTGAACTGTAATGGGATGGAGAGTGGTTGATTATCCAGAACACACGGCCAAAGCATGCGATAGAATAAGTACAATTATTATGTGTAAGAGACATTACTAAGATCAACTAGGTGAGGCATGATATGTTTGCAAATGGGTTTGGACACAAGAGTTTGCCTGGACATTGTGGGCTGAGGGTCCCATTTCACAACTGTACAAGCTTCATGACTCCATTAAAGGGCACAAAAACAAATGAATCCCAGCGGTGAGTGAATATTGAGAGTGGGCCCAATGCCAGTCTCCCTCTGGGTGAACAAACTGCCTCACTTCAGGTGTGTAGGAAAAAACCCTGCAGATACTGGTTTAAATTGAAGGACACAAAATGCTGGAGTATCTCAGTGGGTCAGGCAGCATCTCTGGAGAGAAGGAATAGGTGACGTTTTGGGTCGAGACCCTTCTTCAGACTCTTCGCAAGTCTGGGTTAAAACGTGGTCGTAGAGTTGGAGGGCAGGAGGAATCACAGAGGGGGAGCAGTGAGAGAGGATGTTGCTAAACTCTCGTCGAAGAGAGGAGAACTTTGTCAAAGTAGACATACCTTGAGTAGAATTCGCAGTGGAGCGGCAAGATGTGGAGGAGAAAAACCTGCAGATGCTGGTTTAAATCGATGGGAGACACAAAATGCTGGAGTAACTCAGTGGGTCAGGCAGCATCTGTGGAGAGAAGGAATGGGGAATGTTTCAGGTTGAGACCCTTCTTCAGACTGAGTTGTGTCCCTCAGTTCAAGGACTGACTCTGATTGTTGTTTCAGTTCCGGCGGATGGAAGATTCCCGAGACTGTCGTTTCCACCCGTCACTGCTCCACGGCAAGCTCAGGCTGGTTAAACGGTAGGGTCAGAGTTTGTGACTCTGGTATGGCTGGGGAGGGCCAGACTGAGCACCCAGGTCTCTTCACTCAGACCGTGCCCCGGCCCTGGACCTTCACTGACCGGCGGTGGGGCTCTAGGGTCCCAGAGTTTGCTGGTCGTCGCCCTGTGGATCAGTGCACGGAGCTGCCCCCACATGTGAGCCGCCGCGGTGCCAGAGGCTCCGCTCAGTACAGTGGAGGTGGAGCTCCCAGGGAGCTGGGCCCATCTCACAGTCTGTGACTGAGTGAATCAACTGGCAGCAATTTAATACAAACACTTTCATTGGTTCTAAACTAAGGATTTTAAATGTTAATTATAGAAACAGAAACAGTGAAAATAGGTGCAGGAGTAGGCCATTCGGCCCTTCGAGCCAGCACCGCCATTAAATGTGATCATGGCTGATCATCCACAATTAGTACCCCGTTTCTGCCTTCTCCCCATGTCCCTTGATTCTGCTAGCCCTACGAGCTCTATCTAACTCTCTTTTTAATGCATCCAGTGAATTCCACAAATTTACAACTCTCTGTGTGAAAACGTTTTTCCTCATCTCCATTCTAAATGGCCTACCCTTATTGTTAAACTGTTGCTCTTGGTTCCAGACTCCCCCAACATCGGAAACATGTTTCCTGCATCTAGCTTGTCCAATCCCTTAATAATGTTATATGTTTCTATAAGATCTCCTCTCATCTTCCTAATTTCCAGTGAATACAAGCCCAGTCATTCCATTCTTTCATCATATGACAGTCCCGCCATACCAGGAACTAACCTTGTGAACCTACGCTGCACTCCCTCAATAGCAAGAATGGCCATTCGCAAATTAGGAGACGAGAACTGCACACAATACTCGAGGTGTGGTCTCACCAGGGCCCTGTACAACTGAAGGAGGACCTCTTTTTTAGGTATGTGAAGAGGAAAAAAATAGTCAAGGCAAATGTGGGTCCCTTGAAGACAGAATCAGGGGAATTTATTATGGGGAACAAGGAAATGGCAGACGAGTTGAACCGGTACTTTGGATCTGTCTTCACTAAGGACGATTCTCTCTCTCGACAAGGTCCCACATAGGAGATTGGTGGGCAAAATTAGAGTACATGGTATTGGAGGTAGGGTACTGGCATGGATAGAAAATTAGTTGACAGACAGAAAACAAAGAGTGGGGATAAATGGGTCCCTTTCAGAATGGCAGGCAGTGCCTAGTGGGATACCGCAAGGCTCGGTGCTGGGACCGCAGCTATTCACAATATACATCAATGACTTGGATGAAGGGATTAAAAGTACCATTAGCAAATTTGCAGATGATACAAAGCTGGGTGGCAGTGTGAACTGTGAGGAAGATGCTATGAGGTTGCAGTGTGTCTTAGACAGGTTGTGTGAGTAGGCGGATGCATGGCAGATGCAGTTTAATGTGGATAAGTGTGAGGTTATCGACTTTGGTGGTAAGAATAGGAAGGCAGATTATTATCTGAATGGTGTCAAGTTAGGAAAAGGGGACGTACAACGAGATCTGGGTGCCCTAGTGCATCAGTCACTGAAAGGAAGCATGCAGGTACAGCAGGCAGTGAAGAAAGCCAATGGCATGTTGGCCATCATAACAAGAGGAGTTGAGTATTGGAGCAAAGAGGTCCTTGTGCAGTTGTACAGGGCCCTAGTGAGACCATACCTGGAGTACTGTGTGCAAATTTGAGGAAGGATATTCTTGCTATTGAGGGCGTGCAGCGTAGGTTTACTAGGTTAATTCCCGGAATGGCGGGACTGTCATATGTTGAAAGACTGGAGCGACTAGGCTTGTATACACTGGAATTTAGAAGGATGAGAGGGGATCTTATCAAAACGTATAAGATTATTAAGGGTTTGGTCACGTTAGAGGCAGGAAACATGTTCCCAATGTTGGGGGAGTCCAGAACCAGGGGCCACAGTTTAAGAATAAGGGGTAGGCCATTTAGAACGGAGATGAGGAAAAACTTTTTCAGTCAGAGAGTTGTGAATTTGTACCAATTCTCTGAATGCATTCAAGAGAGAGCTAGATAGAGCTCTTAAGGATAGCGGAGTCAGAGGGTATGGGAAGAAGGCAGGAACGGGGTACTGATTGAGAATGATCAGCCATGATACCTGCATGCTTACTTACAGTGACTGATACACAAGGACATCCAGGTCTCGTTTCACTTCCCCTTTTCCTAATGACACCATTCAGATAATAATCTGCCTTCTTGTTCTTGCTACCAAAGTGGATAACCTCACATTTATCCCCATTATGCTGCATCTGCCATGCATCTGCCCACTCACCCAACCTATCCAAATCACCCTGTATCCTCATAGCATCCTCTTCACAGTTAACCCTGCCTCCCAGCTTTGTGTCATCTGCAAATTTGCTAATGTTACTTTTAATTCTTAAATCATTAATAAATATTGTAAATAGCTGCGTTCCCAGCACCGAGCTATACGGCACCCCACTCGTAGCTGCCTGCCATTCTGAAAAAGACCTGTTAATTCCTACACTTTGTTTCCTGTATGCCAACCAATTATCTATCCATGTCAATACCCTCCCCCCGAATAACATGAGCTCTAATTTTGCCCACTAATCTCCCGTATGGGACCTTGTGAAAGGCTTTCTGAAAGGATCACCAATGCATCCACGATTTCTAGAACCATCTCCTTGAGTACCCTGGGATGCAGACCATCAGGCCCTGGGGATTTATCAGCCTTCAGTCCCATCAGTCCACCCGACACCATTTCTTGACGAATGTAAATTTCCTTCTGTTCCTCCGTCACCCTAGATCATCTCTCCCCTAGTAGTTCTGGGAGATTGTTTGTGTCTTCCTCAGTGAAGACTGAACCAAAGTACCTGTTCAACTCGCCTGCCATTTCCTTGTTTCGCATAATAAATTCACCTGTTTCTGTCTTCAAGGGACCCACATATGTCTTACCTAATCTTTTCCTCTTCACATACCTAAATAGGCTTTTACTATCCTCCTTCATATTCTTGGCTAACTTACCTTTGTACTTCATCTTTTCTCCCCATATTGCTTTTTTTTAGTTACCTTCTGTTGTTCTTTAAAGGTTTCCCAATCCTCTGGCTTCCCGTTTATCTTTGCTATATTATATGCCTTCTCTTTTAGATAATTCAATCCCAAATGGACTTTTAGGGCCCAAAGCCCCTGATGGATGCTGACAGGTGACGTTCCGCTCCTGATGGAGCAGAATTAGGCCATTCGGCCCATCGTCTACTCCACCGTGGGTGATCTATTTCTCCCTCCTAACCTCATTCTCCTGCCTTCTCCCCATAACCCCTGACACCCATATTAATCAAGAATTTATCTATGTTTGCCTTAAATATATCCATTGACTGCCTTCACAGCCTTCTGTGGCAATGAATTCCACAGATTCACCAACCTCTGACGAAAGAAATTCCTCCTTATCTCCGTCCTAAAAGAAGGTCCTTTAATTCTGAAGCTATGACCTGTGGTCCAAGACACTCCCGCTGGTGGAAACATCCTCTCCACATCCACTCTATCCAGGTCTTTCACTATTCAGTAAGTTTCAATGAGGTCCCCCCTCATCCTTTTAAACTCCGGCGAGTACAGGCCCAGTGCCATCAAATGCTCATCCATATGTAAACACACTCATTCCTGGGTGCTGACAGCTGAAGCCCTGCCCTAGATGGGTGCTGACATGTGAGGCTCTGCTTCTGATACATCAGCACCCAACATGGTCCACCCCTGTGTTTCCAGTCCAGACCCGGCACCCCAGGGTGTCAGCACCAGGGGGCGCTCTCAGGCGACGGTGAGGGCAGCAGCTCAACACTGACGAAGTCAGCTCCGACTGGACCGTGGGTTGTGATCATTGCATTACACTGGCTCCATATTCACAATCCCTGCTGCACTGTGGGACCGGGTACAATTTATAATGTTTACAAACCTCATTTCAGGTTCCCATCCCAGTGTGAGTGACGGGGAGGTGATCAGGAGAGTTTGTTTTAACTATATAAGCAATTCCTGTCACAGACAGCGTGAGATCAAGGTGAAACACTGCAAGGGTTTTTTTGTGTATCGGCTGGAGCCCATGTCCTGCTGTAGCGACGTGTATTGTACAGGTACGTCCCCGTTCTCCATGACGCATCTGGGAGGCTGTGTGGTAAATCCGGGAATTGCCCAATCAGCAATTTTCCAAACCGATCCGTATTTGTGATCATCTCAGTTCACAGTCCCAAACCGACTGTCTGAACCAAACCACCGGGGCCTGAACCCCACCACGTCACTGACCCCAACACACATGCATGATGGCCACTGGCCCAGCTCACCCACCCACCCATTGCCCCCACCCTGTCCTAGCTCACCCACCCACTCATTGCCCCCACCCTGTCACTGACCCACCCATTGCCCCACCCTGTCACTCACCCACCCACCCATTGCCCCCACCCTGTCCCTGACCCACCCACCCATGGCCCCACCCTGTCACTCACCCACCCACCCATTGCCCCCACCCTGTCACTGACGCACCCACCCATTGCCCCCACCCTGTCACTGACCCACCCACCCATTGCCCCACCCTGTCACTCACCCACCCACCCCTTGCCCCACCCTGTCCCTGACCCACCCATTGCCCCCACCCTGTCACTGACCCACCCACCCATTGCCCCCACCCTGTCACTCACCCACCCACCCATTGCTCCCACCCTGTCACTGACCCACCCACCCATTGCCCCCACCCTGTCACTGACCCACCCACCCATTGCCCCACCCTGTCACTCACCCACCCACCCCTTGCCCCACCCTGTCCCTGACCCACCTATTGCCCCATCCTGTCACTCACCCACCCACCCATTGCCTCCATGCTGTGACAAGTTGTCTTCCCCCATCTCTCCTTCCCCTTGAACACAGTCGTCACCTCCCCCCAAACCCAGAATCTAGCCGTTTCCACCCCTAACCTCCCAAGGAGCCGGTTGTCCCCTGTCCCCCCTCTCCCATGGACCCAGCCTCACATCACCTCCGGGATCCAACCATTCCCTCCTTCTCCCCGAGACCAACCTCGCCGCCACTCAGGACCCAGCCAATTTTCCATCATTCCACTTCCCATTCCTCCCCCCATCTGGAATAGGACGTCCCCTCCACCTGCCCCCCTCCACCTGCCCCCCACCTCCTCTCTCCCCCCCCCTCACCTAATCTCTTCCGCAGCTGGGACCCAGTCATCTTCCTCCCAGGACCCACCCTAGCCTCCCCTCCTTCTCCCCGGGACCCGTCCTCCTCTCTTCGTGGGGGAAGAGTAGGGGAGGGTGAGTTGAGAGGAGAGTGACTGGAGTGGGAGAGTATGTAGTCTGGAGTCGGGGGAGCTGAGAGTATGGGGTGGGCGTGGTGCAGGCTGTGTGAGGTTAAGGCGGGAGGTGGCAGGGTGGGGGGATGGGGGCGTTAGGGCGGGGGGTGGTTAGGGTGGGGGCGGGGAAGTATAGGACAGTGGAGGTAAGGGCAGGGGCGAGGGGAGGTGAGGACTGGGGCGGGGGGAAGCTAGGGCGGGGACGGGGGAGGTTAAGGGCAGGGGCGGGGGGAGGTTGGGGCGGGGGTGGGGTGAGGGTTGGGGAGCGTGAGTTGGGTTGGGCGGGGATGGGGTGAAGGTTGGGCGGGGGTGGGGTGAAGGTTGGGGCGGGGTGGGGTGAGGGTTGGGGAGCGTGAGTTGGGTTGGGCGGGGGTGGGGTGAAGGTTGGGGTGGGGGGACGTTAGGGTTTTTTTGTTGCGTGCGATCCTGTCAGTAAATAGATTATACATGATTACATTCAAGGAGTTCACATTGCATCGATACCGGATTAAAGAAATAACATTTTGTGCAAGATATAGTAAAATCCGATTAAAATTCGTCTGAGGGTCTTCAATGAGTTGTTGTTCGGTCAGGCCACTTCTTGTTGGCAACAGGATGATTCAGTCGCCTGATAACAGCTGGGAGGAAACTGTTCCTGGATCTGGAGGTGTGTGTTCACACTTCTGTACCTCTTGCGTGATGGGAGAGGGAAGAAGAGGGAGTTTCTGAAGTGAGACTGGTCCTTGATCGTGTTGGTTGTCTTGCCGAAGCTGCGTGAAGTGTAGATGGAGTCAATGGAAAAGAGTGCCGAGAGACTGGCGGAGAGCATGGGGCAACGGCTGGAATGATGGAGTGGAGGGAGAGTGGAGCAGAGCAGATTGATGCGGGCGAGGGCTGGACACTCCCCAACAACTGCTGGTCTACATCGGTCTCCTTCCATCCCCACTACACCCACTGTCTGTCCACACTTTATTACAGATCCAGCCTCCGTACCAACTGAGGAACCCCAGGAAACAACACCCGAACCCCGGGAGGATTTGTCCACCGTCCCAGAACCAGATACAAGCTCAGGTATCGATGGAGGGATCATTGGAACAAGTTCTTGCACCAAACCTTCACGGGAAAGAGTAGGATAGGGGGACAAAAAATATTGACACAGGGGAGAGGGAGGAGAGAGTAGGGGTTGAGGGGATCTGGAGTGAGAGGAAGGAGATGGTCGTCCTTACACAGGGAGCATGGCGTGTGGAGTGGGGAGGATGAGGTTTGGATCGGGGGGAGGGCTCTGTAGTGGAGGGAATGGAGTCTGGTGTAGAATGTCTGGGGTGAGGAGTAGGGGTGTGGAGTGAGGGGAGAGGGTCTGGAGTCAGGGGAGAGGGTCTGGAGTGGGGGGATGGGTCTGGAGTAGAGGAAGGATAGAGTGAAGGGTTGACGGAGGTGAACGTGTGAGGTGGGAAGAGCACGCAATGTGAGGTAGGGGGAAAGAGGGAGGGGTTAGGGAGGGGGTGTGCTGGAGGTGAGGAAAGAGCTTGCAGAGGGGTTGGTGGGTGGAGTGAAGGGAGTGCGGGGTGAGGCTAGATAGAGAGGGTGTTGGGGGAGGTGTGGGGTGAGAGTGGATGCAGAGGGGGATGGGGGAGGTGTGTGGGGTGAGGGTGCAGGACGAGGGATTTGGGGAGTAGAGAGTGTGGGGTGGGGAGGGTTGAGGGCGGGGTGAGGGAGGAAGGGGCGTTGAGTGAGGGAGGAGGGAGCACGAGATGGGAGAGGACAGTGTGGTGTTGGGGGGAAGTGTAAAGTGGGAATAGGAAGGAGTCTGGAGTGAGGGGGGGTTGGAGAGAGGGAGAGGGAACGCAAGGGGAGGTGTCAGGATATGCGGTGCAGGAGAGGCTGGATAATTGGGGTCACCAGAGACTGGTGTCGCCGTGCACTTCGGACACCTTCCATCCCACAGAGCTGCTGCATTATTTCCCCACTACACCCACTGCCTGTCCAGTGGGGGAAGAGTAGGATTGGGAGACAAGAGGACCATTGGCACCAGGGAGAGTGAGGGGAGAGTAGGGGTTGAGGGGATCTGGAGTGATCTGGAGTGAGCGGGTAGTGTGGAGTGGGGGAAGAGTGGGATGGGTTCCGGAGTGGGGAGAGTTGGATTTGGAACGGGGAGGAGGCTCTGGAGTGGGGAGGTGGAGTCTGTAGTGTGGGAGGAGGTGGTCTGGAGTGATGAGTAGGGGTCTGGGGTGTGGGGAGGATGATGTTTGGAGCGAGGGGAGGGGTCTGGATAAGAGGGAGGATAGAGTCGGGTCGGTGGAGTTTAACGTGTGGGGTGGGGAGAGGATGGATTCAAGAGAGTTAGATAGAGCTCCAGGGGCTCGTGGTATCAAGGGATATGGGGAGAAGTCAGGCACGGATTACTGATTGTGGACGATCAGCCGCGATCACAGTGAATGGCGATGCTGGCCCGAAGGGCCGAATGGCCTCCTCCTGCACCTATTTTCTGTTTCTATCTTTCTCTCCTGCACCGTGTATCCTGACACCTCCCCTTGTATTCCCTCTCCCCCACTCCAGCCTCCCCTCACTCCAGACTCCCTCCTAATCCCACTTTACATTCCCCCCCACACCACACTCTCACCCCCCACACCACACTCTCAACCCCCCCAACCCCACACTTTCACCACCCCCAACCCCACACTCTCACCCCAACACACCACACTCTCACCCCCCAACCCCACACTCTCACCCCCCACACCACACTCTCACCCCCCACACCACACTCTCAACCCCCCCCAACCCCACACTTTCACCACCCCCAACCCCACACTCTCACCCCCCCCACACCACACTCTCACCCCCCAACACCACACTCTCACCCCCCCACATCACACTCTCACCCCCCAACACCACACTCTCACACCCCCCATCACCACACTCTCACACCCCCCCCACACCACACTCTCACCCCCCACACCACACTCTCAACCCCCCCAACCCCACACTTTCACCACCCCCAACCCCACACTCTCACCCCAACACACCACACTCTCACCCCCCCCAACCCCACACTCTCACCCCCCCCCAACACCACAGTCTCACCCCCACAACCCCACACTCTCACCCCCCAACACCACACTCTCACCCCCCCCACACCACTCTCTCACCCCCCAACACCACACTCTCACACCCCCCCAACACCACACTCTCACACCCCCCCCACACCACACTCTCACCCCCACAACCCCACACTCTCACCCCCTCCCACACCACACTCTCACCCCCCCAACTCCACACTCTCACCCCCCCAACACCACACTCTCACCCCACATCCCCACACTCTCACCCCCTCCCACACCACACTCGCACCCCCCCCCAACACCACAGTCTCTCCCCCCTCCCACTTCCCCCACTCCCTCTTCCCCCCTCCCTCTCCCCCCTCCTTCTTCCCCCCTCCCACTTCCCCCTCCCTCTTCTCCCCCCTTCCTCTCCCCCTCCCTCTCCCCCAACCCTCTCCCCCTCCCTCTCCCCGTCCTCCCTCTTCCCCCTCCCTCTTCTCCCCCCCTCCCTCTCCCCCTGCCTCTCCCCCTGCCTCTCCCCCTCCCTCTCCCCCTCCCTCTCCCCCCTCCCTCTCCCCCTTCCTCTCCCCCCTCCCTCTCCCCCCTCCCTCTCCCCCTCCCTCTCCCCCCTCCCTCTCCCCCTCCCTCTCCCCCCATCTTCCCCCCCTCCCTCTCCCCCCCTCACTCTCCCCCCTCCCTCTCCCCCTCCCTCTCCCCCACTCCCTCTCCACCCTCCCTCTCCCCCTCCCTCTTCCCCCCTCCCTCTTCCCCTCCCCCTCCCTCTCCCCTTCCCTCTCCCCCTCCCCCTCCCTCTCCCCTTCCCTCTCCCCCCTCCCTCTCACACTCCTTCTCCCCTCCCTCTCCCCCTCCCTCTCCCCTCCCTCTTCCCCCTCCCTCTCCCCTCCCTCTTCCCCTCTCCCTCTCCCCCTCCCTCTCCCCCCTCCCTCTCCCCCCTCCCTCTCCCCCCTCCCTCTTCCCCCTCCCTCTCCCCCCTCCCTCTTCCCCCCATCCTCCCCCTCCCTCTTCCCCCCCTCCCTCTCCCCCCTCCCTCTCCCCCTCCCTCTCCCCCCTCCCTCTCCCCCTCCCTCTCCCCCTCCCTCTCCCCCCCTCCCTCTTCCCCCTCCCTCTCCCCCCACCTTCTCCCCCCCTCCATCTCCCACCTCCCTCTCCCCCCTCCCTCTTCCCCCTCCCTCTTTCCCCTCCCTCCCCCCTCCCTCTCCCCCCTCCTTCTCCCCCCTCCCTGTATATATGCATACATATCCTATCACTCAGAATATTCACTAGTAACTTAACAGAAGTGTTAGGATCACTGGCCTGTAGTTTCCATCCTTTACCCTGCAGCCTTTCGTGAATGGAGGCACAATGTTTGCCACTGTCCAGTCTTCCAGCACATCCTGTATTTAATGATGACTCATAAACTTCAGCCAGGGCTTCCATAATTTCCTCTCTGGCTTCCCACAGTGTTCTCGAGTATATCTGATCCAGCCCGGAACATTTGTCTACCTTGATTCCCATTAGAACCGTAAGCATCTATTTGACGGTAATACTGGCAGTTCTAAATTTACTTCCATTGATTGCCGTCCTCCTGTCTTTTGCCTCCGTAAAAACAGAGGAGAAATACTCATTGAGGACCTTAGCCACCTGTGTCTCCACACAGTATTGACCGCTTTAATTCCAGAGGGGTCCGACTCTCTCTAGTTACCCTTTTTTGTGTTGTGTATTTATAAAATCTCTTAGGATTGTCCTTAATGCCATCTGCAAGAGATATCTCCTGGCCCCTTTTTGCCCTTCTGATATCCTTTTTAAATTTTCTCCTTAGTTCTTAAAACTCTCCAGGGATGCACTTGATCCCAGCTGCCTATACATGTCCCATGCCTCCTTCTTAATCTTGACCAAAGCCTCAATTTCCCTCATACACCAAGTTTCCTTATGTTTGCCTGCCTTGCCCTTCACTATAACAGGGACGTGCATGTCCTGAGCTCTTGACCGCACACTAAAAAACATCACACTTTCCTGACGTTCCTTTTCCTTCAAACAATCTTATTCGATCAACTTGATCCTCTCTCAGACCCTCAAATATGGCTTCACCACAATTTAGGATTTCAATTCATGGTAACGCCTCTCGGTTTAGAATGATCTCCCCTGGGGAAAAAAGACTGAGTGTTGTCCGTGTCCCTCATGTTCTGGTGCACCTCAATAAGGTCACTCCTCAGCCACCAATGCTTCAAAGAAAAAAGTCCCAACCTATCCAACCTCTCCCGATAACTCAGTCCTCAAGCCCAAGTAACATTCTGAGTTGCGGTGAGTTTAGTTTATTGCCATGTGTACCGAAGTACAGTGAAAAGCTTTTGTTCTGTGTTAAATAATCAACGGAAAGACAATGCATGATTACAATTGGGCCATCCACAGTTTACAGATACATGATAGAGGGAATAACGTGAATAACATTTAGTGCAAGATAAAGCCAGTAAGGCCCAAGGGCTTCCAGTGCGGTAGATAGTAGTTCAGGTCTATTCTCTTGTTGTGGTAGAATGGTTCACTTGCCTGATAACAGCTGGGAAGAAACTGTCCCTGAATCTGGAGGTGTGCGTTTTCACATTTATCTACCTTTTGTCTGATAGGAGAGGGGAGAAGAGAAAGAGGGTGCAACTCGTCCTTGATTTAAAAGAGGGAGTGGCCAGGGTGCGACTTGCCCTTGATTCTAGTTCATAAGTGATAGAGCAGAATGAAGCCATCCGGCCCATCAGGTTTACTCTGCCATTCAATCATGGCTGAACGATCTTTCCCTCTGAACTACATTTTGCTGCCTTCTCCCCATAGCCCCCGACACTCGTACTAATCAAGAATCCATCTATCTATCTCTGCCTTAAAAATATCCTGGTGAATCTCTACTGCATTAAACTAATATCAATTAATACTTGCCAAAGGAACATTTTGTTTCTGCCCCAGTCCCTGTTTCGTCCACCCAGCAGACCCATGTATCTCCCTTCAGTTGGTTCACACAACCATTATTGCTCCTGTCCCTTCTGGAATTGCTGCCAGCATCCTCGGCATTCCCATCCTCTGTGTCTGGTTGGTGCGTCAGAGACTCCAGACTGACATTAGGCTGATTTCCACACAGTGCCGAGGCAGCTTTGCTCAAGGAGAGGAGCTCTACTGAACTCCCCAGCCATGCTCCAAGTAAACTGCAAGAGTTCTGCCTTTGTGGTATTGTCCTGTTATTGTCATTAAACACATTATTGTTCGACATCCTGTTGCAGTTTGTGGGCGATGCATTCCAGAAATTGACTGCTGTCTTTCCACATTCTAAATAGTTCATCAATATGCAAAGTTTTTAACTTGCACTTTTTGAATGAAGTGTCTTAACTTGAAACGTTGAATCTATTTCTCTTTGCTCAATCTGCTGAGTGTTTCTTCCATCTGCCAATCTCCCACCCTTCACCTGCATCCACCTTTCACTTGCCAGGCTTTGTCCCGCCCCCACCCTCACCTCTTTTACAGCTTTCCAATCAGTCTGTAGGGGCCTCATCCAAATCGTCTTCTGTCCATTGATTCAACGGTGCTGCCTGGCCCACTGAGTTTGTCCAGTACTTTGTATTTTTGCTCTATATTCCAGCATCTGCAGTGTCTTGTGTCACCACCTTCTTTGTTTCCCAGTCTACCTGTATCACCACATCTCAGTGTCTTTGTGTAAGTCCTGCCTGGCTTGCATTACCAAAATGCAACACCTCGCATTTATCTGCATTAATATCTATCTGCTGTTGCTTGGCTCATAGACCCAGTTGATAATGATCTTGTTATTAGATAACCACCTTCGCTTCCACTATTCCTCCAATTTTAATTTGATTTGCAGGAGAAAGTTACAAATATTATACCTCCGTCTCCATTTAGATCTCTTCCCTACCCCCCCCTGAAAGGATTGGCTCTGGTCCTAGATTCCTCAATCAGCATGGCCAGCTTCTCTTTGCCCAATCAGCTCTCTTCAATACAGCTTGCACCTGTGCAAGATTTATATTAAGTAATTTATATTAAATATACATTGATAACGGGCCAAACGTGAGCAGGTGGGACCAGTGTAGCTGGGACATGCTGGCCAGTGTGGGCAGGTTGGGCTGAAGTGCCTTTTCCATGATATATGACTCTATGAAAAGAGAATTGAATAGGCTGTGTGAAAGAAAATAAGTTGCAGGGCTGAAGGGAACTAATGAGGGAGGAATGGAAATGATGGGTTTCCTGCAGCAGGAGCTGGCATCATCCAGTTGGGCTCATTGGTCTCCCCAGTCCCTTTTTCACTATAATGTGTGAGGCAGTGAAAGCAAGATGGAGGAATCATTTATGTGTTCATTTGGTTGACCTTTATACTGGCTAGAGGGAATAACTTGGAATGCTTGGTTCTTCCACAGAGTGGTGAATGTGCAGCCAGAGAGGGTGGTAGAATCAGAACCAATCATGGGAATTATGATTCATTTACACAGATATGTGATCAGACAAGACACAGAATGATATGGACCTATTGTAGGAATTTGCGATTAGTCCAGATGGCCAAAAGGCTGGAATGAAATATTGCGTGACAATACCAAACATAAACCAAATCCTTGATATGGTGGTTGTGGGGCTCGTTTCTGTGCTGCTTTTTATCACTGGCTCTAAATCAGAGGTTGTTGGTGCTCCTGTGTTGTTGGATGTGGCTGGGGTTTGAGTGAACTTAGCTCAGTCTGACTTTAACGCTGATCATCATCATGTCCCACAGCTGCAGACTCCACGCTCGGTGATCCGTGTGTAACCCACACCGTCCTGGATCAGCCCTGGAGAAGCTCGGATTGTCGTAGAACTTGGTGCAGTGGCCGATGGATGGATGATGGAAATCTGAAGGAAGGGTGGTACAGATTTAGCAGGTAAACTGATCACACGTGAGAATGTGTCGGAGTTAGTACTGGTGCTTGCATCTACAAGGATCCCAGTTCGATCCTGACATCTGGTGCTTTCTATATGGATTTGCATGGTCTTCCCTGGATGGGTTTCCCCCTGGTGTTCCCGCATCCCAAATATATGCTGGTAGATGAATTGGTCCTGTGAATTCCCACTCGTGGAGGCAAGTGGAAAAATAATCAATGGAGTCTTCACGGGCAGGTGAGAGGGAATAAGTTGCAGTGCTACAGGGAAATTAGGAGAGGGGGCAGAGGGCTGAGGAGTCACTTTCCTGAGGGCTAGTATGATTGTGATGGGCTGAATAGCAACCTACTGTCATATATCAAGTAACTGAAAGAGAATAAGGCGAATTAGATTGATAGTATCAACCCCCCATTCTGGGACAGTGAGTGGAGTATAGGGAAAGGAAACTCCTACATTCTGGAGGAAGGAAAGAGAGATTTTGGAGAGGGCAAAATAGGGTTTCCTGGCACTGGACCAATATTGGACAGTGCGATGGTGTAGACCCCAGTCGCTCATATTTCCCTCAGTCGGGGGCTGACTCTCTGCTTCTTGTTCCAGTTATGACAACGTGACGATTCCCGAGAGTGTTATTCCACACTATCGCTGCTCTGGGTGGTATCCCGGCTGGTTAAATGGTAGGTGGACAAGAATGTACAACTGATGCACTCTGTTACTTTAGCAAAGTTCAGAGTGATGATCCAGGTCTGTACAGCTCTACAGATAAAATAGAATAATAAAAAATACAATGTATTAATAAGCGCAACACTTGGTAACTGTAACAGAGCAAATACCAAAGTCGGTAGTGCAACCAAAGACACTGTCGATGGAAGATCATGGATGGTGAGGTTAGTGTTGGGAAGTGTTCAAGAGCCTGATAATTGCTGGGATAAGCTGTTCTTGAACCTGGAGGTCACGGTTTTCAGGCTCCTGCACCTTCCCGATGGCAGCAGTGGGATGAGAGCGTGGCCAGGGTATGGTATCATCAACACTGCACAGCTATAACAAGACTTCTCTGCTTTAAGTTCATCACATTTACTTTTCGCAAAGCCTGATTATGTTTATTTTAATATTCTGATTTTATTTTAATAGGTTTTGTATATTTTCAATGTTAATGTCTCTAAATATGTGTGGAAGACTTTGCGATGTTTAATGGCCAATCAGCCTGAGGCTGAGACAGGTCAGGGGTGGGTCTGTGTGTTCATTCAAGGGCCCAGTGACCCACAGGGTCTCAGGGAGCAGGTGCTGCTGTGGAGAGTGTGGGAGGGGGAGGGTGATGGCAGCAGCTCACTGCTGACTGAGGCAGGTCAGACCATGGGTTGTGATCGCTGCGTGACACTGGCTCCAGATTCATTTTCCTCGCTGCATTGTGGGACCGGGTACATTTTACAATGTTTATAAACTCATTCCAGGTTCCCATCCCACGAAGCAAGAAGGGGAGGTGAAAAGGGATGTCTGTTTTAACTCGCTTAACAACAATTATAAACCAGACACCTGCCTCAAACATCAGAAGATCACGATTAAAAACTGTGACAGTTATTTTGTGTATTATCTGAAGCGGACACTCATATCTAATAGTGTGTATTGTGCAGGTATGTTGTTCTCCATGTTGATAAAGTATTGATGGGGGTGTACAGAGTGTGTATGGACCGAACGGGGAGCGGAAAATTCTGGGACGTCCTGAATCATCAGCACACAAACAGGGCTGAATATTCCAGTCCATGACAGTTCTCACCTCACTGAGATCTCCCTCTCCCCCAGTCTGATCACGCTGCTGTGCTTGAGCTTCACCACCTTGGACTGACATGTGACATCCACCCTGTGAATGTACTGTGACACCCCCCCACACTCCCTATCCCCCTCCCTATCACTGACATGTGACCCGTCTACCATCCGATGCACATGCTCCATCTGGAACACACGCAATAATTCCTGTCCACTCTCCGCACATAATACACTTGTCCCCATCTTGCCCGTTTGCCATGGTCACACCTCCCAACCCCCAGTACTATTGCCAACCCACCCCCCCAACTGGTGAAATGCCCGTCTACCATGGCCACCCCTCCCCACCCCTGGTACTGTTCCCCACCCCCCCAACTGGTGAAATGCCCGTCTACCATGGCCACCCCTCCCCACCCCTGATTCTGTTTCCCACCCACCCCCCACCTGGTGAAATACCCGTCTACCGTGGTCACCCCTCCCCTGGCCTCACATGGAACCACACATCCCACATACACAAACCTGGTCGAGGTTGATGACTGAACCTGAGCAGAAAGTCTCAGGCAGAGAAGCTGGCTCATGACAACCTGCCCCCACCATTCGACCATGGAGCACCAATCTGAGTTGCCTTCTCCTGTGCCCTGATTTGTCCCAGATCCTTGGGCTGACGGATCCATTCATTGTGAGTGAGAACACTCTCACTTGGGACGGGGTGTTTCCTCTTCTCCATGGGACATATCCGTTCTCTCAAGGTCCCAACCGGCCCAACCCTTCCTGGCCGCCTTGACATTCTCCTGGTCATACCACCTCTCCGAAAGTCCACCCCACTCCATCCCAGCCAACCCACCTCCTCCTCTCCCAACCGTCCCACTTTTCCCATTCAGGCCACACGCTTCCCCCCATCGTCATCAATGGAAGTGGGCCTGGATGTATCAGAGACTGGGAGACGGCAGGTGGACATGATACCAACATTGATCATCATCCTGCTTCCATCCACAGACTCCGCACGCAGTGATCCGTGTGTAAATCACACCGTCCTGGATCAGCCCTGGAGGAGCACGGGTTGTTCCAACACTCAGTGCACAAGTGGCCAATGGAAGTCTGATAAACTCCTTGTTGAAGGATGGTACAGATTCAACAGGTAATGTGAGGAAATAATTCTGTCAAACCAGTCGGTGTGGGGGAGGAGTGAGGGAAGGGAATATAATGGAAGATCAGGCCTCAGTCATCACCGTGGGGGCAGTGAGTAAAAACTGGGATGGGAATTATCTGTGCAAAGTCTGTACAATGAATAAAATGGAGATTATCTGGCTTTGGGAATATCGACAGAGGACAATGTTTGGACAGATTGGGCACCACTTCCCGATCTCAGTAAATAAAACACCCGTTCAGGGGCTGACTCTCTGATTGTTGTTTCAGTTCCGGCGGACGGAAGATTCCGGAGACTGCTGTTGCATCGCATCACTGCTCCGGGAAGAGCCCAGGCTGGTTAAACGGTAGGGTCAGAATATGCAACTTTGGGACTTAGCTCTTTTGGGGGAGGGTCAGACTGATGAATGATGTCAAATCAGAGGGCCTCTCACATGCACACTGTACCCGTGCTGTCTGCCATATTCCCTCAGATATGGATCCTTGCACAGTCTGGCTATGGAGCACCAGCTCCCTGCGTTTCCCAGTAACGGGCTGTTGATCTGAATTTTAGTTTAGTTTCGCTTATTGTCACGTTTACCGATGTCCAATGAATAGCTTTTTGTTGCGTGCTAACCAGCCGGCAGAAGGACTCTACATGATTTCAATCGGCAGATACAATATGAAGGGAGAAACGTATAGTAACATAGAAACATAGAAAATAGGTGCAGGAGGAGGCCATTCAGCCCTTCGAGCCAGCACCGCCATTCATTGTGATCATGGCTGATCATCCACATTCAGTAACCCATGCCTGCCTTCTCCCCATATCCTTTGATTCCACTAGCCCCGAGAGCTCTATCTAACTCTCTCTTAAATCCATCCAGTGATTTGGCCTCCACTGCCCTCTGTGGCAGAGAATTACACAAATTCACAACTCTCTGGGTGAAAAAGTTCCTTCTCACCTCAGTTTTAAATGGCCTCCCCTTTATTCTAAGACTGTGGCCCCTGGTTCTGGACTTACGCAACATTTCATATTTAGTTTTCATATTTCAGATACAGCACGGAAACAGGCCTTTTCGGCCCACCAAGTCCGCGCCGCCCAGCGATCCCCGCACATTAACACTATCCTACACACACACTAGGGACAATTTTTACATTTTACCCAGTCAATTAACCTACATACCTACATTGGGAACATTTTTCCTGCATCTAGCTGGTCCAGTCCTTTTATAATTTTATATGTTTCTACAAGATCCCCTCTCATCTTTCTAAACTCCAGTGAATACAAGCCTAGTCTTTTCAATCTTTCCTCATATGACAGTCCCGCCATCTCAGGATCAATCTCGTGAACCTATGCTGCACTGCCTCAATTACAAGGATATCCTTCCTCAAAATAGGAGACCAAGACTGTACACAATACTCCAGATGTGGTTTTACGAGGGCCCTATACAACAGTAGAAGAACCTCTTTACTCCTGTACTGAAATCCTCTCGTTATGAAATCCTTTCTGCACTGCCTGCTCTACCTGCACGCCAACTTTCAGTGACTGATGTATAAGGACACCCAGGTCTCGCTGCACTTCCCACTTACCTAACCTGACACCATTGAGATAATAATCTGCCTCCTTGTTTTTGCCGCCAAAGTGGACAACCTCACATTTATCTACATTGTACTGCATCTGCCATGCATCTGCCCACTCACACTGCCACACAGCTTTGTGTAATCTGAAAACCTGCTGGTGTTACTTCTAATTCCTTCATCCAAATCATTAATATATGTGGTGAATAGTTGCGGCCCCAACACCGAACCTTGCGGAACCCCACTCGCCACTTCCTGCCATTCTGAAAAGGACCCGTTTACTCCTACACTTTGCTTCCTGTCTGCCAACCAATAGTGCAAGATAAAGTTTAGCAACTTCCGATTGAAGGTAGTCTGATGGTCTCCAATGAGGTGGATAACAGATCTGGACGGCAATCTAGTTATTGATTGGATGGGTCAGTTGCCTGATAACAGCTAGGAGGAAAAATTCCCTGAATCTGGTGGTGTGCATTTTCACATCTTTGCACTCATGCAAGATGGGAGAGGAGAGTAGCAGGAATCTCCGGGGTAAGGCTCCCCTTCAATATGTTGGTGGTCTTGTGGAGTTGGCGTGAGGTATAAATGGTGTCAATTGAAGGGAGGTTGGTTTGTGGGGTTGTCTGGGCTTCATTCACAATTCTCTCCAATGTTTTGCGGTCTTGGATAAAACCATGCTGTGATTTAGTTGTGAATTGTTTGATTGTTTTTTATGATTAATTTTCAGAGCTTTGGTTTTGTTATATGTTACTTGTAATTCATGTGCTTTATACAATCTAAGTCATTTGGTAAATAGGAATAGCTTAGCTGTGGGATCTTGCACAGCATGGACGAGTTGGGCCGAAGGGCCTGATTCCGTGCTGTATGTCTAATTGGGTGGCTGCCATTTCCTATAGTTGTTGGTACCTGACAGTTGTATATGTAGCAGTGTATCACAAAGACCAGTCTCCCCACTAATTGACTTCATCTACACCATGCTGCCTCGGAAAAACAGCCAAGATAATCAAAGTATTGTTCCACACCGGTCATTCCACCTTCTCCTTGTTGGGCAGAAGGTACAGAAGCTTGAAAGCATGCACCATCAGACTCGGGGACAGCTGTTGTCTCTGTTATCAGGCTTCTGAACTGTTCTTCAGTAACCCAGGGTATTGTCCGATTTACCTCAACCCTATTGCGGAGATTGAACTTTGTCTCTGGAACTACTGCGTTACAATGCTGAGAACATTATTTTGCACTCAATATCTACCCTTTGCTCTGTCTTTTGTACTTTAGTTTGAGTTGATTGTTTTTATGGATGACATTATCTGATTAGATGGCATGCAAGCCAAAGTTTTTCACTGTACCACTGTACAGATGACAACATTCAACCTAAATCTAAACCGAAACAAATCAGGGGCAAATCTTGTCCCATTCAGGGGAATCACAGGCCACACCATTGGGAGCCAGGTTTCGGCAGGAATAGATAATATTTAGTTTAATACCACGGCACCAAAAAATTGAGCATTGAATATATCCCAAACAGTATATTGGTTGAAAGAGAGCATGGACTCAGGCCCTTCGTCCCACTGTCTACACCAACTATCGGTCACCCATTCACACTAGTTCTATGTTATCCCACTTTCGTATTTACTCGCTACACATTAGACGCAATTTGCAGAGGACATTGAACCTACAAATCCACTCGTCTTTAAGATATGCGAGGGAACATGAGCAGCCAGTGGAAAACCAACAGGGTCACAAATTGGGATCTCTGGTGCAGTGAGGCGGAAGTTCCACCAACCACCACTTTAGCCTTCAATGTTCATAAATAGCTATATGGTCTTGAGCTGCAGGTTCGTCAGCTGTTAATGCATATACAGGCTGGCATTTCCCATCAATCCCAGTATCTACAGGACCTCATCACCAGGAACTGGTCTCAGACAGCAGGTGCTGCTGTGTGGAGTGTGGGTAGGTGTCAGGGGGCAGGTGCTGCTGTGTGGAGTGTGGGTAGGTGTCAGGGGGCAGGTACTGCTGTGTGGAGTGTGGGTAGGTGTCAGGGGGCAGGTACTGCTGTGTGGAGTGTGGGTAGGTGTCAGACGGCAGGTGCTGCTGTGTGGAGTGTGGGTAGGTGTCAGCGGGCAGGTGCTGCTGTGTGGAGTGTGGGTAGGTGTCAGACGGCAGGTGCTGCTGTGTGGAGTATGGGTAGGTGTCAGGGGGCAGGTGCTGCTGTGTGGAGTGTGGACAGGTGTCAGGGGGCAGGTGCCAGGGGGCAGGTGCCGCTGTGTGGAGTGTGGGTAGGTGTCAGACGGCAGGTGCTGCTGTGTGGAGTGTGGGTAGGTGTCAGACGGCAGGTGCTGCTGTGTGGAGTGTGGGTAGGTGTCAGGGAGCAGGTACTGCTGTGTGGAATGTGGGTAGGTGTCAGACGGCAGGTGCTGCTGTGTGGAGTGTGGGTAGGTGTCAGGGGGCAGGTTCTGCTGTGTGGAGTGTGGGTAGGTGTCAGGGGGCAGGTACTGCCGTGTGGACTGTGGGTAGGTGTCAGGGAGCAGGTACTGCTGTGTGGAATGTGGGTAGGTGTCAGACGGCAGGTGCTGCTGTGTGGAGTGTGGGTAGGTGTCAGGGGGCAGGTACTGCTGTGTGGAGTGTGGGTAGGTGTCAGGGGGCAGGTACTGCTGTGTGGAGTGTGGGTAGGTGTCAGACGGCAGGTGCTGCAGTGTGGGCAGGTGGCAGACGGCAGGTGCTCCTGTGTGGAGTGTGGGCAGGTGGCAGACAGCAGGTGCTGCTGTGTGGAGTGTGGGCAGGTGTCAGACGGCAGGTGCTGCTGTGTGGAGTGTGGGTAGGTGTCAGGGGGCAGGTGCTGCTGTGTGGAGTGTGGGTAGGTGTCAGGGGGCAGGTGCTGCTGTGTGGAGTGTATGTGGGGAGGGTGAGAATAGCAGAATAATTGCATTACACTGGCTCCAGATTCACATTCCCCACCACTGTGGGACCGGGTGCATTTTACAATGTTTATTAACCTGATTCCAGGTTCCCATCCCAGAGCGGGAGACGGTGAGGTGACCAGGATGGTTTGTTTCAACGAATCTGGAGGCTCTGGGGATGTAGACGCCAGGAGTGGAGACTCCAGTGATGTAGACGACAGCACTGGAGACTCCGGGCTTGGTAACGGGTGCAGCAACAACCTGGATATCAAGGTTAAGAACTGCAGCAGTTACTTTGTGTATCAGCTGAAGCCAACAGCCAGCGACGAGACTGTGTATTGTACAGGTACGTGGCTCCTTCTCTATTGACAAGAGATAGGTGGGGTTGTGTGTAAAGTTTGGACAGTCCCGAGTTACTAATACACACAACAAACTCCACCCGCAGTCAGTGATCACTTTACTGGATTCTCCCGCACATTGTCTGAGGTGAACTGCCAGCGTGACACGACGTATCTAGTTATAGGTCTTGTTTTTTGTGACGATGAATAGCTGATCACCGTTTGCCCCGCCTTGGGCTCTCATGATTTGACTGAGGTCAGTTTTTATTCATAGATAGCATGGAACATAAAACAGTAGAGTTCCAAAACAAACCCTTCAGCATACATCTGCCCTGACCTGAATGCCAATTTGAACTATATCCTTCAATTCTCTGCTTTACTGTCTGAATGCAACTGCAACATTGCTGTCATATATGCTTCCATCACCACCTCATCTGTGCGTTCCAGGCACCTACTGCTCTACTCCTTGTGAATCTCCTTTACACTTGGCTCTTTCACCGTATCACTCTGTATTCTAGTAATGGAAGTCTCCACCCTAACCTACCCTTCCTTCCATAATTCTAGTTACATCTGTCGGGTCATCAGTCAGCCTTGGATACTTTGGAAAATGTTACCCAGGTTTGTCCAGATCTCCTATTGCTAATACCCTCTAATCCAGACAACATTCTGGTAAACCTCTGCGACCCCCTCTCCAACACATCTGTGGAAAGACTAAGTCTGTTCTTCCTGGAGCAGAAGGTGTTTAGAGGGATCCGATAAGATGATGAGGGTTTCAGACTGCATGAAACTTTCCCCTCTTTCAAAGGTAGAAAAAAGCAGAGGGTAAACCACCGGGTGGCGCCGTCCATGGCAGCCTCGCCAACAGTCTGTCTTGTCATTTTCTTATTTTGTTGTTTTTAGTCTGTTGTTAAATGTATGTTTTAGTGTATCTTTAGTTTTGTATTATGTGGGTGTTGGGGGTGGGGACTGAGATCGTCCTGTCTGCGGAGGGTTTGACTGCCCCGACCGCGGGAGTGGTGGATGTTTATGTTCATTTTTATGTGGTTGTGTGTCTTGCTGCTATTTTGTTATGACTGTATGGCAAATTAAATTCCTTGTGTTTTTTCATACTTGACTAATAAATTAATTATAATTACAATTATACTTATGGTAATTGGGAAGATGTGGAGAAGGCAGATGAGTGAGAGGGGTGAGCACTGGAATACACTGCCTCTGGGATTGGTTGAAGCTAAGTGATGGGCAACGTCCAAGTGTTAAGATGATCACTTCATTCGCCAAGGAATAGATGGGTACAGAGCAGATGCATGGAGATGGGACTCCTATGCAGGTGAGTACTTGGTCGGCATGGACGAGCTGGGCCGAATGGCCTGTTTCCATGCTGCACAATTATGTGAACTAAGAAATAAAGAGAGGCAGAGCAATGAACTGAGCTGAAAGATAGACACAAGAAACTGCAGATGCTGCAAACATGAGTAAAAGGCAAAGTGCTAGAGGAACTCAGCAGGTCAGCCAACATCTGTCGAGGGAATAGACGCGTGATGTTTCAGAACATGTCCTTTATTTGATTCAAGTAATATTTCAGATAGTACAGTCGAGTTTGGTGGACATGGGTGAATGCAAAAGATGCTGGGTGACTTTGACTGAACTGGACATTAATTCTGACCATTATTATGTCCTCAGCCGCGGACTCTGCACTCGGTGATCCGTGTGTAAACCACACCGTCCTGGATCAGCCCTGGAGGAGCACGGGTTGTACCAACACTGAATGCACCAGTGGAAAATGGATGAATGATGACAACTTTCCTGAGGGATGGTACAGATTTATGAGGTAACACTTTAAAATAATTGTATTAATCAATAATGCTCAAATTTGTATTAGAGAACATGGACAAGTAAAGAAAGATAGAGGGAGACCAGGGTAATCAGTGATAGTAATAGGATAGTGTAGATGCAGAGAGACTGGGATCATCAATGACATTAATGGGACAGGGAGACCAAGGTGAACAGTAATGGGATGGACAGTGGTTGATTATCCAGAACACACGGCCAAAGCATGCGATAGAATAAGTACAACTATTATGTGTGAGAGACATTACTAAGATCAACTAGGTAAGGCACGATGTGTTTGCAAATGGGTTTGGACACAAGAGTTTGCCTGGACATTGTGGGCTGAGGGTCCCATTTCACAACTGTACAAGCTTCCTGACTCCATTAAAGGGCACAAAAACAAATGAATCCCAGCGGTGAGTGAATATTGAGAGTGGGCCCAATGCCAGTCTCTCTCTGGGTGAACAAACTGCCTCAGTTTAGGTGTGTAGGAAAAAAATCTGCAGATGCTGGTTTAAATCGAAGGGAGACACAAAATGCTGGAGTAACTCAGTGGGTCATGCGGCATCTCTGGAGAGAAGGAATGGGGAATGTTTCAGGTTGAGACCCTTCTTCAGACTGAGTTGTGTCCCTCAGTTCAAGGACTGACTCTCTGATTGTTCTTTCAGTTCCGGCGGATGGAAGATTCCCGAGACTGTGGTTCCCATACGTCACTGCTCCACGGCAAGCCCAGGCTGGTTAAACGGTAGGGTCTGAGTTTGTGACTCTGGTATGGCTGGGGAGGGCCAGACTGAGCACCCAGGTCTCTTCAGTCAGACCGTGCCCTGGCCCTGGATCTTCACTGACCCGGCCCTGGTGGGCTCTAGGGTCCCAGAGTTTGCTGGTCGTCGCCCTGTGGATCAGTGCACGGAGCTGCCCCCACATGTGAGCCGCCGCGGTGTCAGAGGCTCCACTCAGTACAGTGGAGGTGCAACTCCCAGGGAGCTGGGCCCATCTCACAGTCTGTGACTGAGTGAATCAACTGGCAGTAATTTAATACAAACACTTCCATTGGTTCTAAACTACGGATTTGAAATGTTAATTATAGAAACAGAAACAGTGAAAATAGGTGCAGGAGTAGGCCATTCGGCCCTTCGAGCCAGCACCGCCATTCAATGTGATCATGGCTGATCATCCACAATCAGTACCCCGTTTCTGTCTTCTCCCCATGTCCCTTGATTCTTCTAGCCCTACGAGCTCTATCTAACTCTCTTTTTAATGCATCCAGTGAATTCCACAAATTCACAACTCTCTGTGTGAAAACGTTTTTCCTCATCTCCATTCTAAATGGCCTACCCCTTATTGTTAAACTGTTGCTCTTGGTTCCAGACTCCCCCAACATCGGAAACATGTTTCCTGCATCTAGCTTGTCCAATCCCTTAATAATGTTATATGTTTCTATAAGATCTCCTCTCATCTTCCTAATTTCCAGTGAATACAAGCCCAGTCATTCCATTATTTCATCATATGACAGTCCCGCCATACCAGGAACTAACCTTGTGAACCTACGCTGCACTCCCTCAATAGCAAGAATGGCCATTCGCAAATTAGGAGACGAGAACTGCACACAATACTCGAGGTGTGGTCTCAACAGGGCCCTGTACAACTGAAGGAGGACCTCTTTTTTAGGTATGTGAAGAGGAACAAAATAGTCAAGGCAAATGTGGGTCCCTTGAAGACAGAATCAGGGGAATTTATTATGGGGAACAAGGAAATGGCAGACGAGTTGAACCGGTACTTTGGATCTGTCTTCACTAAGGACGATTCTCTCTCTCTCGACAAGGTCCCACATAGGAGATTGGTGGGCAAAATTAGAGTACATGGTATTGGAGGTAGGGTACTGGCATGGATAGAAAATTAGTTGACAGACAGAAAACAAAGAGTGGGGATAAATGGGTCCCTTTCAGAATGGCAGGCAGTGCCTAGTGGGATACCGCAAGGCTCGGTGCTGGGACCGCAGCTATTCACAATATACATCAATGACTTAGATGAAGGGATTAAAAGTACCATTAGCAAATTTGCAGATGATACAAAGCTGGGTGGCAGTGTGAACTGTGAGGAAGATGCTATGAGGTTGCAGTGTGTCTTAGACAGGTTGTGTGAGTAGGCGGATGCATGGCAGATGCAGTTTAATGTGGATAAGTGTGAGGTTATCGACTTTGGTGGTAAGAATAGGAAGGCAGATTATTATCTGAATGATGTCAAGTTAGGAAAAGGGGACGTACAACGAGATCTGGGTGCCCTAGTGCATCAGTCACTGAAAGGAAGCATGCAGGTACAGCAGGCAGTGAAGAAAGCCAATGGCATGTTGGCCATCATAACAAGAGGAGTTGAGTATAGGAGCAAAGAGGTCCTTGTGCAGTTGTACAGGGCCCTAGTGAGACCATACCTGGAGTACTGTGTGCAAATTTGAGGAAGGATATTCTTGCTATTGAGGGCGTGCAGCGTAGGTTTACTAGGTTAATTCCCGGAATGGCGGGACTGTCATATGTTGAAAGACTGGAGCGACTAGGCTTGTATACACTGGAATTTAGAAGGATGAGAGGGGATCTTATCAAAACGTATAAGATTATTAAGGGTTTGGTCACGTTAGAGGCAGGAAACATGTTCCCAATGTTGGGGGAGTCCAGAACCAAGAGCCACAGTTTAAGAATAAGGGGTAGGCCATTTAGAACGGAGATGAGGAAAAACTTTTTCAGTCAGAGTTGTGAATTTGTAGAATTCTCTGCCTCAGAAGGCAGTGGAGGCCAATTCTCTGAATGCATTCAACAGAGAGCTAGATAGAGCTCTTAAGGATAGCGGAGTCAGAGGGTATGGGAAGAAGGCAGGAACGGGGTACTGATTGAGAATGATCAGCCATGATACCTGCATGCTTACTTACAGTGACTGATATACAAGGACATCCAGGTCTCGTTTCACTTCCCCTTTTCCTAATGACACCATTCAGATAATAATCTGCCATCTTGTTCTTGCTACCAAAGTGGATAACCTCACATTTATCCCCATTATGCTGCATCTGCCATGCATCTGCCCACTCACCCAACCTATCCAAATCAACCTGTATCCTCATAGCATCCTCTTCACAGTTAACCCTGCCTCCCAGCTTTGTGTCATCTGCAAATTTGCTAATGTTACTTTTAATTCCTAAATCATTAATAAATATTGTAAATAGCTGCGTTCCCAGCACCGAGCTATACGGCACCCCACTCGTAGCTGCCTGCCATTCTGAAAGAGACCTGTTAATTCCTACACTTTGTTTCCTGTAAGCCAACCAATTATCTATCCATGTCAATACCCTCCCCCCGAATAACATGAGCTCTAATTTTGCCCACTAATCTCCCGTATGGGACCTTGTGAAAGGCTTTCTGAAAGGATCACCAATGCATCCACGATTTCTAGAACCATCTCCTTGAGTAACCTGGGATGCAGAACATCAGGCCCTGGGGATTTATCAGCCTTCAGTCCCATCAGTCCAACCGACACCATTTCTTGACGAATGTAAATTTCCTTCTGTTCCTCCGTCACCCTAGATCATCTCTCCCCTAGTAGTTCTGGGAGATTGTTTGTGTCTTCCTCAGTGAAGACTGAACCAAAGTACCTGTCCAACTCACCTGCCATTTCCTTGTTTCCCATAATAAATTCACCTGTTTCTGTCTTCAAGGGACCCACATTTGTCTTACCTAATCTTTTCCTCTTCACATACCTAAATAGGCTTTTACTATCCTCCTTCATATTCTTGGCTAACTTACCTTTGTACTTCATCTTTTCTCCCCATATTGCCTTTTTAGTTACCTTCTGTTGTTCTTTAAAGGTTTCCCAATCCTCTGGCTTCCCGTTTATCTTTGCTATATTATATGCCTTCTCGTTTAGATAATTCAATCCCAAATGTACTTTTAGGGCCCAAAGCCCCTGATGGATGCTGACAGGTGACGTTCCGCTCCTGATGGAGCAGAATTAGGCCATTCGGCCCATCGTCTACTCCACCATTCAATCGTGGGAGATCTATTTCTCCCTCCTAACCTCATTCTCCTGCCTTCTCCCCATAACCCCTGACACCCATAATTAATCAAGAATTTATCTATGTTTGCCTCAAAAATATCCATTGACTGCCTCCACAGCCTTCTGTGGCAATGAATTCCACAGATTCACCAACCTCTGACGAAAGAAATTCCTCCTTATCTCCCTCCTAAAAGAATGTCCTTTAATTCTGAAGCTATTACCTGTGGTCCAAGACACTCCCGCTAGTGGAAACATCCTCTCCACATCCACTCTATCCAGGTCTTTGACTATTCAGTAAGTTTCAATGAGGTCCCCCCTCATCCTTTTAAACTCCGGCGAGTACAGGCCCAGTGCCATCAAATGCTCATCCATATGTAAACACACTCATTCCTGGGTGCTGACATCTGATGCCCTGCCCTAGATGGGTGCTGACATGTGAGGCTCTGCTTCTGATACATCAGCACCCAACATGGTCCACCCCTGTGTTTCCAGTCCAGAACCGGCACCCCAGGGTGTCAGCACCAGGGGGCGCTCTCAGGCGAGGGTGAGGGCAGCAGCTCAACGCTGATGAAGTCAGCTCCGACTGGACCGTGGGTTGTGATCATTGCATTACACTGGCTCCATATTCACAATCCCTGCTGCACTGTGGGACCAGGTACAATTTATAATGTTTACAAACCTCATTTCAGGTTCCCATCCCAGTGTGAGTGACGGGGAGGTGATCAGGAGAGTTTGTCTTAACTGGGAAAGCAATCCCTGTCGCTTCCAGCGTGAGATCAAGGTGAAACACTGCAAGGGGTTCTTTGTGTATCGGCTGGAGCCCATAATCTGCTGTAACCTCGTGTATTGTACAGGTACGTCGTCGTTCCCCGTAACGCATCTGGGAGGCTGTGGGGTAAATCCGGGAATTGCCCAATCAGCAATTTTCCAAACCGATCCGTATTTGTGATCACCTCAGTGCACAGTCCCACACCGACTGTCTGAACCAAACCCCACCCCGTCACTGACCCCAACACACAGGCAGGATGGTCCCTGCCCCAGCTCACCCACCCACCCATTACTCCACCCTGTCACCCACCCACCCATTGCCCCCACCCTGTCACTGACCCACCCACCCATTGCCTCTACCCCATCACTGACCCCAACACACATGCAGGATGGCCCCTGACCCAGCTCACCCACCCATTGCCCCCACCCTGTCACTCACCCACCCATTACCCCCACCCTGTCACTCACCCACCCACCCATTGCCCCCACCCGGTCACTGACCCACCGACCCATTGCCCCACCCTGTCACTCACCCACCCAATTGCCCCCACCCTGTCACTGACCCACCCACCCATTGCCCCCACCCTGTCACCCACCCATTGCCCCCACCCTGTCCCTGACCCACCCATTGCCTCCACCCTGTGACAAGTAGCCTTCCCCATCTCTCCTTCCCCCTTGAACACAGTCGTCACCTCCCCCCAAACCCACAATCTAGCCGTTTCCACCCCTAACCTCCCAAGGAGCCGGTTTTCCCCTGTCCACCCTCTCCCATGGACCCATCCTCACATCCCCTCCGGGATCCAACCATCCCCTCGCCTCCACTCACCCAGACAATTTTCCAGCATTCCACTTCCCATTCCTCCCCCCCTCTGGACCAGGACGTCCCCTCCACCTGCCCCCCACCTCCTCTCTTCCCCCCCCACCTAATCTTTTTCCCCCACCTATCTCTTCCGCAGCTGGGATCCAGTCGTCCTCCTCCCAGGACCCACCCTAGCCTCCCCTCCTGCTCCCCAGATCCCTTCTTCCCGGGACCCGTCCTCCCCTCTTCGTGGGGGAAGAGTAGGGGAGGGTGGGGTGAGAGGAGAGTGACTGGAGTGGGAGAGTATGTAGTCTGGAATCGGGGGAGCTGAGAGTATGGGGTGGGCGAGGTGCAGGCTGTGCGAGGTTAAGGAGGGAGGTTAAGGCGGGGGATGGTTAGGGTGGGGGCGGGGGGAGTATAGGACAGGGGGAGATAAGGGCAGGGGCGGGGGGTTAGGGCGGGGGGGAAGCTAGGGCGGGGAGGTTAAGGGCAGGGGCGGGGGGAGGTTGGGGTGGGGGGAGGTTGCAGCGGGGGGAGGTTGGGGCAGGGACGGGGGAGGTTGGGGCGGGGACTGGGGGAGGTTAAGGGCAGGGGAGGGGCGGGGGAGGTTGCAACGGGGGGAGGTTGGGGCGGGGGGAGGTTGGGGCGGGGGGAGGTTGGGGCGGGGGGAGGTTAGTGGAAGTTGGGGCGGGGGGAGGTTGGGGCGGGGGAAGGTTGCGGCGGGGAAGATTTGGGTGGGGGAGGTTAGGTTGGGGAGCGGGAGTTGGGTTGGGGCGGGGGGAGGTTAGTGGAAGTTGGAGCGGGGGGAGGTTGGGGCGGGGGGAGGTTGGGGCGGGGGGAGGTTAGTGGAAGTTGGGGCGGGGGAAGGTTGCGGCAGGGGAGGTTGGGGCGGGGGAGGTTGGGGCGGGGTGAGGTTGGGGCGGGGGGAGGTTGGGGCGGGAGGAGGTTGGGGCGGGGGGAGGTTGGGGCGGGGGGAGGTGGGGTGGGGGGAGGTTGGGGCGGGGGGAGGTTGGGGTGGGGGGAGGTTAGTGGAAGTTGGGGCGGTGGGAGGTTGCGGCGGGGGGAGGTTGGGGCGGGGGGAGGTTGGGGCGGGGGGGAGGTTGGGGCGGGGGGAGGTTGGGGCGGGGGGAGGTTGGGGCGGGGGGAGTTTGGGGCGGGGGGAGGTTGGGGTGGGGGAGGTTGGGGCGGGGGGAGGTTGGGGAGGTTGGGGCGGGGGGAGGTTGGGGCGGGGGGAGGTTGGGGCGGGGGGAGGTTGGGACGGGGGGAGGTTGGAGCTGGGGGAGGTTGGGGCGGGGGGAGGTTGGGGTGGGGGAGGTTGGGGCGGGGGGAGGTTGGGGCGGGGGAAGGTTAGGTTGGAGAGCGGGAGTTGGGTTGGGCGGGGGTGGGGTGAGGGTTGGGGTGGGGGGACATTAGGTTTTTTTGTTGCGTGCGATCCAGTCAGTAAATAGATTATACATGATTACATTCAAGGAGTTCACATTGTATCGATACCGGATTAAAGAAATAACATTTTGTGCAAGATATAGTAAATTCCGATTAAAAATCGTCTGAGGGTCTTCAATGAGGTAGTTGTTCGGTCAGGGCCACTTCTTGTTGGCAACAGGATGATTCAGCTGGGAGGAAACTGTTCCTGGATCTGGAGGTGTGTGTTCACACTTTTGAAACTCTTGCCTGATGGGAGAGGGAAGAAGAGGGAGTTTCTGAAGTGAGACTTGTCCTTGATCATGTTGGTTGTCTTGCCGAAGTTGCGTGAAGCGTAGATGGAGTCAATGGAAAAGAGTGCCGAGAGACTGGCGGAGAGCATGGGGCAACGGCTGGAATGATGGAGTGGAGGGAGAGTGGAGCAGAGCAGATTGATGCGGGCGAGGGCTGGACACTCCCCAACAACTGCTGGTCTACATCGGTCTCCTTCCATCCCCACTACACCCACTGTCTGTCCACACTTTATTACAGATCCAGCCTCCGTACCAACTGAGGAACCCCAGGAAACAACACCCGAACCCCGGGAGGATTTGTCCACCGTCCCAGAACCAGATACAAGCTCAGGTATCGATGGAGGGA